>NC_053028.1:581347014-581378429 GCF_003073215.2 Triticum urartu
AAAGTCTTCAAACACAGATATGAACAAGCACTCAACACAGTTATGAGAAAATGAAAGAGTTGAGGAAATAGAACCAGTGAGCTTGGTGAAGACAATGATTTGGTAGACCAGTTCCAACTCCTGTCTCAGTTGTACATCTGGTTAGGGCGGCTAGGTATTTAAACCTAAGGACACATAGTCCCAGACACCCAGTTATGAACACGCAGTCCAGAACACTCAGTCCTCACCGTATTCCCCTTGAGCTAAGATCACACAGACCTCGCCCAATCACTCGTGGTAAGTCTTCAGGTGACTTCCAAACCTTCACAAACTTGGTCACTTGGCGATCCACAATTCCTCTTGGATGCTCTAGACCTTGACGCCTAACCGTCTGGAAGAAGCACAATCTTCAAAGGTAACAAGCGTCGGATCCACGCAGGATCAATCTCTTCATTGATGCTCAATCACTTGGGGTTTGTAGGTGTTTGGGTTTGGGTTTTCCTCACTTGATGATTTTCACTCAAAGTCCTCGGAGGATGGGATGCTCTCAAATGACAAGTGTCAGTTTCTCTCGGAGCAGCCAACCAGCTAGTGGTTGTAGGGGGCGGCTATTTATAGCCTAGAGAGTATCCCGACATGAGAAGACATAAATGCCCTTTAATGATATGACCGTTAGGTGGGTAGATATTTTGGTACAGCTGGCACAAGGCACATCAACGGCTGGAAATTTGAGTATCAAATTCCTCAGGCCTATCATGTTCCTCACTTTGTAGGCAATCCGCACAGGCGAATTCCTAACTCCTCGGTTGGAACAAATTCCTTAGAGACCAGAAGAACTTCGTCTCTGTCATTGAAGAATATGACTGAACTGTATGAGATTGCCAATGGCTTCACTCGAAGGGATTGGTAGGTGTAGGATTTTGAGTTGAGCATCACATGGAAATTTTTCCTTAGTATTTCCTCGACCCCCTTTAACAGTACGGTGTTTCTACGACTCAAGAAAGATAAAATGAAACTATAAAAACAAAAGTCTTCATGCTTCATGTTCCTCGAATGAATACCAAGTCTTCAGGATTGCACCAATTTCTTTACTTTCAAAGTCTTCAGAAAGTCTTCAGAAATCCAAAGTCTTCAGTTGAAGAACCTCATTTTTAGGGGTCGACTTTCTCTGTAAATATCAAACTCCTCATAGACTTATAAACCTATGTACACTCACAAACACATTAGTCCCTTAACATATATGTCTTCAATACACCAAAATCACTAAGGGGCACTAGATGCACTTACAAGTCGCTTCACACCTTCACCATGCTCAACAACCGCGGCCTGATACATCTTCAATGTATCTATAATTTTTTATTGTTTCATACCATTATATCATCAATCTTGTATGCTTATATGTAATTTTACATCATTTTTGCGAACTAACCTATTAACCCAGTGCCTAGTGTCAATTGCTATTTTGTGCATATTTTTTGGTTTTACAGAAAATTCCTACCAAACGAAGTCCAAACGCGATGAAATTTTTTGATGATTTTTTTGGACAAGGAGGGACCCTAGAAGCTTAGGAGGAGGACCAGAAGCCAGACGAGGAGACGACAAGGCATCAAGGCGCACCCTAATGTCTTCTGGGCCCCTTGTGGTTTCGTCTGACCTAATTCGAGCGCTTTAATTCCCAAATATTCTGAAACCCCCAGAGCAAGAGTCAAAACAATTATTTCGCCGCCACAAGTCTCTGTTCTTCCGCGACCCCATCTGGAGGCCTCCGCTGGTACTCTGTCGGAGGGGAAATTGATCATGGAGGGTTCTACATCAACCTTGCTGCCACTCCGATGATGCATGAGTAGTTCCTCACCTGACCTATGGGTCCATAGTAGTAGCTAGATGCTCTCTCTCTCTCTCTCTATTTTTGATCTTCAATACAATGTTCTCTTCGGAGATCTATATGATGTAATCTTTAGTGGTGTGTTTGTTGGGATCCGATGAATTGTTGGTTTATGATCAAATTGTTCATTGGAAGTAATTGAGTTATTTCTAAACTTTATTATGTGTGATTATTTATAGCTTTGTATTTTTCTTCAATCTATTCATTTAGTTTGGCCAACTAGATTGACTTATCTTCAGTGGGAGAGGTGCTTTGTGGTAGGTTCAATCTTGTAGTGTGCTCACCTCGTGATAGAAGGGGTAGTGAGTCACGTATTTGTATTGTTGCTACTAAGGATAAAACAACCAGGTTTGATCATATTGCTTGGTTTTATTCTGTCTACAATATGACATCATGCTTAAAGCTTTGCTATGTTTGTCATGAACTTAATACCTAGAGAGGCAACCATAGTAGCACTCTCGAAGTGAAGTAATAGTAGTATGCGTCAATAACTTTAACGGTCTACTTGTCACGGACTTAATGCCTATGTATCAATCATGCCATGAATAACATCATAACTATGCACTTTTCTATCAATTTCCCAACAATAATTTTTATGTACCCACTGTTTGCTATGTTCTTGAGAGATGCCTCTAGTGAAAGCTATGGCCCCTGGGTCCATTCACCTCATATTACTGAAACCCTAAAACCTTGCTGCAATTTATTTACTTTTTCACTTTATATATTTACCACTATCAGAATTAATCTTTGCAATTAACGAGTACAAGGGGATTGACAACCCTCTTGCCCGCATTGGATGCAAGTATTAATTTGTGTGTGTGCAAGTACTGTTGACAGTCATTTGTGTGAATCTCCTATTAGTTTGACAAACCTTGATTATTTACTGAGGGAAATACTTTCTGCTACTATACTATTTCACCCTTCCTCTCCAGGGAAATCCCAACGCCTATCACAAGTAGCAAGAATAATTTTTGGTGCCGCTACAAAGAGACTTGATCAAACAGCTAAAGGTCTCTTCATACACATTTATCATTTACTTGTTCTACTTCTAGTTTCCTTTATTAGTCTCGTTAACAAATCAAAAATACCAAAAATATCTTGTGTGCTTTATTTTCTCTTTGCTATGGCTAGTTCTTCGCTTGTTGCTTGTACCCCTGAAAAAACAAAGGGGATGAGAGAGTTTAAAAGATGATTGGTATAGGATTTGCGATGCTCAAACTAGATCTACTCGTAAGCAATCCACCACGGTTCTTCTTTGCAACTTTTTATGTGGGCTACTACTTGGTCTAGATTTGTGGTTGATACCATTATTTGGAGAAAATTTTCGAAGTAGTCACCCTATGGATGCTTTCAATGCCGTGGAAAATTTAATGGGATCACCACCTATCACTATTAATGAAACGACATTGACTTTGGAACATGTTATGCGAAGGTTAGAAATTATTGAGAATAAATGCCGACTATCGAACATATTGAAAATCTTGATAAAAAGGCGCATAACCAAGTTACTAAATTTGGCTCTTCAGTGGGAACCACATTAAAATCTTCTATATCTAAATATATAGCTAGCCCCCACTAAGTATGCCACCTCATCATTCAACATGCATGGAGAAAGGCCCACCGCAACCATGCATAATAAAAAGGCACCTCAACATGCAAACATGCATGAGAATTTAAATACTATTAATATTATACAATTAATAGCCAAACATCGCAAAATCATTTTTTAGTTTTAGTTCTCATATTATTACCATACATATTCATGTTTCATACAACCAATTCTCACTGGATATATACTTATATTATACAATTAATAACCAAACACCACAAACCATTTTTTTAGTTTTATTTCTCATATTGTTACTATACATATTCGTGTTTCATGCAACCAATTCTCACTGAATATATTGCAAAACATTCCCGCAACAACGTGCGGGGTATCATCTAGTAGACCTAAGAGAGTCATCCCCACTAACTCATTTATATCAACATGCAAGCATGACACATCACCACACAATTATGGATGAGATAAGGCCCACCTCAACATGCAACCATACATGGGAAAAGACCCATCACCACATGCAACCATGCATGGGTAAATATTTTTCATTCTACTAGCAAGATGCCCGTGTATTGCACGGAACATCAAGATGCATTTTTTTTACAAAACACATGTTGTGATTGACCCATGCAGGAGTAATACCATGTGTAAAAACTAATGATATCTCGAGAATTTTATCAAAAAATGGTATCTCGTGAATTTCATCGAAAAAATGATATCTCGAAAAAGATGAGACATAAGGTGAGGAGGAATGGGGCATGGTGGTGACTGGTGGTCGGACTGGGTGGAGGCATGGGGATGGACGGCGCCGGCAGCAGCCACCATGCCAGATTGTTCCTTGCACAAAATATCATGTCAACTCTATATGATCATGCAAAGAAATATGACAATTTAAATTAACAATGGAAGTTGCATGGCAATATATCTCGGAATGGCTATGGAAATGTCATGAAGGTAAAGTATGGTAGCTGTTTTGAGGAATGATATAAGGTGGCTTTTTTGTGAAAGAGCGTATCATTTCACGGAGTTGGATGCACCGGCGAAGTTTTCACAAAGTCTCAATGTGAGAGAAGGCACGAAGGTCATGGCGTGATTGGGAGGTTGGGAGGAGTTAACCATCGTGCCCCCCTCGACCCGAACACACAAAGGTTAATTCAATCAATGATAAATATACCCGGATCTCACCGCTAATGCCAGCGGCCACCTTTCCATGCATAAAGACTCATGAACTTTAATACCAATGTGAATACTTAGCTTTAATTATCCACTAACACACTTACATAGTACTACTTTCATATCTCAAAATTATTGCAAGGAATCAACAATATCATATTCAATGATCTACATGTCCATGCAAGTTTTTATTATACCACCTTTGTATACCTATCATTTTTGGGTCAAACATATAATTATTCAAATTACCACGTCCTATTCAACTCTCAAAAGGATATAAATGAAGCAAGGGAGTGCAAATAATTTCTATAAAACATACCGTCGTGCTCAAACAAGTATAAGTGAAGTACTAGAGCGTTTGCCTCAACTCAAAAAGATATAAGTTAAGTACGGATGAGCATTCTATGAATTAGATAAATGTGTGGCTTATCATAATGAATGTTCCAGGAAAAGATGATTGTGAAAAAAAACAAAAAAAACAAAAAGAGAAGAGAAGACACTCCAAGCAAAACACATATCATGTGAAGAATAAAAATATAGCTCCAAGTAAGGTTTACTGATAGTATCAAAGACGAAAGAGGGGATGCCTTCTGGTGCATCCCCAAGCTTAGATGCTTGAGTTTTACTTGAATATTAACTTGGGGTGCCTTGGGCATCCCCAAGCTTAAGCTCTTTTCGCTCCTTCTTCTTCTTCATATCTCCATCTCACCCAAGGCTTGAAAACTTCATTCACACAAAACTTAGCGGAACTCGTGTATAAAAAAAATCCTTAACTTGGGTACTGTCAAGACAAGACTCACAACTGTTCCCACATAATACCTACTATATTCTATCATTTCTACAATTTATACCCCCAATATAAGCCATAGAAACTTTAAAATAAGCAAACTATGCAATAAAAATAGAATCTGTGAAAAACAAAACAACATGTAAAGATGCAATTTTTAATCATACTTCTGTAAGTTCAAAAAATTCTGAAACATTAGGACAACACAGAAAAATTGTAAACCAATACTTTAAAAAAATCAGCATTTTATCACGCTTTGATATAGATAAAAAAAATCAATTACTAGACGCAAAACTTTCTGTTTCTGCACAGGATCAAATCATCAAGCATCCAAACTACCCCAAAGGCTTTACTTGGCACAAAAAACAAAATGAAAGATACAAACATAATTAATATAGTAGTAATAATCATGTAGACTCACTGAAACAAAATAAAAATAAAGGATAACTATTGGGTTGCCTCCCACAAGCGTTTTTGTTTAATGTTCCTAGCTAGGCATAATGCATGGTATCAAGTATTATCATGTGATACGTCCATTTTGCATCATGTTTTCCTATTGTTATTTATGATGTTTTTATTTAATGCTTTTTGGAGTAATTCTAATGCCTTTTCTCTCATAATATGCAAGGTACACACAAAGAGGGAGAATTCCGGCAGCTGGAAATCTGGACCTGAAAAAGCTACGTCAGTCCACCTATTCTACACAACTCCAAAAAAGCTAGAACTTTATGGAGATATTTTATGGAATATATTAGGAATATTGGAGCTAATAAGTACCAGAGGGGGCCCACCTGGGCGCGCCAGGGATCCCAGGCGCGCCCTGGTGGGTTGTGCTCCCCTCGGCCCACCTCCGGTGCCCATCTTCGGTGCCCATCTTCTGGTATATAAGTCATTTTGACCTAGGAAAAATAAGGAGAGTACTTTTGGGACGGAGCGCTGCTGTCTCATGGTGGAACTTGGGCAGGAGCACTTTTGCCCTCCGGCGGAGCAATTCTGCCGGGCGAACTTCCCTCCTGGAGGGGGAAATCATCGTCATCATCATCACCAAAAACTCTCCCATCTTGGGGAGGGAGATCTCCATCAACATCTTCAACAAGACCATCTCCTCTCAAACCCTAGCTCATCTCTTGTGTTCAATCTTTGTACCGGAACTATAGATTGGTGCTTGTGGGTGACTAGTAGTGTTGATTACATCTTGTAGTTGATTGCTATATGGTTTAGTTGGTGGAAGATTATATGTTCAGATCCAATATGCTATTTAATACCCCTCTGATCTTGAGCATGATTATCATTTGTGAGTAGTTACTTTTGTTCTTGAGGTCACAGGAGAAATCATGTTGCAAGTAATCATGTGAACTTGATATGTGTTCAATATTTTGATAGTATGTATGTTGTGATTCCCTTAGTGGTGTCATGTGAACGTCGACTACATGACACTTCACCATATTTGGGCCTAAGGGAATGCATTGTGGAGTAGTTATTAGATGATGGGTTGCGAGAGTGACAGAAGCTTAAACTCTAGTTTATGCGCTATTCCGTAAGGGACCGATTGGATTCAAAAGTTTAATGCAATGGTTAGAATTTATTTTTAAAACTTTTCTCGTAGTTGCGGATGCTTGAGAGAGGGTTAATCATAAGTAGGAGGTTTTTTCAAGTAAGAACAACACCTAAACACCGGTCTACCCACATATCAAATTATCAAAGTAGCGAACAAAAATCGAATCAACATGATGAAAGTGACTAGATGAAATTCCCGTGTACCCTCAAGAACGCTTTGCTTACTATAAGATACCGTTTTCGCCTTTCCTTTGCCTCAGAAGGATTGGGCTACCTTGATGCACTTTTGTTACCATTATCGTTACTTGCTCATTACAAATTATCTTGCTATCAAACTATTATGTTACTTACAATTTAAGCACTTGCAGATATTACCTTGATGAAAACCACTTGTCATTTCCTTCTGCTCCTCGTTGTGTTCGACACTCTTACTTATCAAAAATAGCTACAATTGATCCCATATACTTGTGGGTCATCATCATCTTTGTTCAATTCCTTATAAATAATATCATCATAAACCCTCATTAAGAATTCCCTTTTTAGTAGTGGATTTTCTAGTTGGAGATATTAAATAATGAAAGGGACTATTCTTAGCAATTTTAACATCCATAAGTTCAAACTCTTGTGGAATCGGGTCATCCTCATGAGACCTTTCATACTTAACATTAAATTCATCATCTATAGGGATTCTAGAAGTATATAAACCATTCCTCATTAAATCCTTGATGATTCCCTCTAACAATCCAATCATATTGACCATTAGTGCTATTAAACAAATGTTGAATCAAGGACAAGTTTGGGGCTCTCTTTCTTGAAGGCAATATGCCCTAGAGGCAATAATAAAGTTGTTATTTATATTTCCTTATATCATGATAAATGTTTATTATTCATGCTATTGTATTAACCGGAAACTTGATCCATGTGTGAATACATAGACAAAACAAAGTGTCCGTAGTATGCCTCTACTAGACTAGCTCGTTAATGAAAGATGGTTAAGTTTCCTGACCATAGACATGTGTTGTCATTTGATGAACAGGATCACATCATTAGGAGAATGATGTGATGGACAAGACCCACCTGTTAGCTTAGCATAATGATCGTTAAGTTTTATTGCTATTGCTTTCTTCATGACTTATACATATTCCTTTGACTATGAGATTATGTAACTCCCGTATACCGGAGGAACACCTGGGGTGCTATCAAACATCATAACGTAACTGGGTGATTATAAAGATGCTCTACAGGTGTCTCCGAAGGTGTTTGTTGGGTTAGCATAGATCGAGATTAGGATTTGTCACTCTGAGTATCGAAGAGGTATCTCTGGGCCCTCTCAGTAAAGCACATCATGAGAAGCCTTGCAAGCAATGTGACAAATGAGTTAGTTGCAAGATGATGTATTACGGAACAAGTAAAGAGACTTGCTGGTAATGAGATTGAACTAGGTATGAGGATACCGACGATCGAATCTCAGGCAAATAACATATTGATGACAAATGGAATAACGTATGTTGTCATTGTGGTTTGACCGATAAATATCTCCGTAGAATATGTAGGAACCAATATGAGCATCCAGGTTCTGCTATTGGTTATTGACCAGAGATATGTCTCGAGCATGTCTACATAGTTCTCAAACCCGTAGGGTCTGCACGCTTAATGTTTGATGACGATTTGTATTATGAGTTATGTGTTTTGGTGACCGAAGATTGTTCGGAGTCCCGGATGAGAACACGGACATGACGAGGAGTCTCGAAATGGTCGAGAGGTAAATATTGATATATTGCACGATGGTATTCGGACACCGAAATAGTTCTGGATCGTTTCGAGTATTTTTCGGAGTACCGTGGGGGTTACCGGAACCCGTCGGGAAAAGTAATGGGCCACTATGGGCCATAGGGGAGAGAGGAGGCAGACCACAAGGGGTGCCCCCCCATGGGAGTCCGAATTGGACTAGGGGAGGGGGCGATGCGCCCCTTTCCTTCTCCTCCTCCGTCTCCTTCCCCCTTTTTCCCCTTCCATGAGAAGGAATAAGAGGGGGGCCGAATCCTACTAGGACTGGGAGTCCTAGTAGGACTCCCCCCACTTGGCATGCCCCCTAGGGCCGACCTCCTCCCTCCTTTATATACGTGGGCAGGACACCTCTTGGAGACACACAAATTGTTCCAAGCCGTGTGCGGCGTCTCCCTCCACGGTTTACTCATCCGGTTATATTCACGTAGTGCTTAGGCGAAGCCCTGCGTGGATCACATCACCATCACCGTTACCACGCCGTTGTGCTGACGAAACACTCCCTGGACACTTTGCTGGATCAAGATTTCGATGGACGTCATCGAGCTGAACATGTGCCGAACTCGGAGGTGCCATACGTTCGTTGCTTGATCGGTTGGATCGCGAAGACGTTCGACTACATCAACCGCGTTAACCTAACGCTTCCGCTTTCGGTCTACGAGGGTACGTGGATACACTCTTCCCCTCTCGTTGCTATGCATCTCCTATATAGATCTTGCGTGATCGTAGGATTTTTTTTGAAATTGCATGCTACGTTCCCAATAGTGGCATCCGAGCTAGGTCTATGTGTAGATGATATGCACGAGTAGAACACAAAGAGTTGTGGGCGGTCATACTCATACTTCTTACCACCAATGTCTTATTTTGATTCAGTGGTATTGTTGGATGAAGCGGCCCAGACCAACCTTACATGACCATGTTCATGAGACAGGTTCCACCGAAAGACATACAACTTGTTTTGCATAAAGGTGGCTGGGGGGTGTCTATTTCTCCAACTTTAGTTAAATCGAATTTGACTATGGCCGGTCCTTGTTGAAGGTTAAAACAACACACTTGACGAAAAATCATTGTGGTTTTGATGCGTAGGTAAGAACGGTTATTACTAGAATCCCACAGCAGCCACGTAAAACTTGCAAATAACAAAGTAGAGGGCGTCTAACTTGTTTTTGCAGGGCATGTTGTGATGTGATATGGTCAAGACATGATGTGATATAAGTTATTGTATGATATTATCATGTTTTCTAGAAGTTATCGACAACTAGCAGGAGCCTTATGGTTGTCGCTTTATTGTATGAAATGCAATTGCCATGTAATTGCTTTACTTTATCACTATGCGGTAGTGATAGTCGTAGAAGCAATAGTTGGCGAGACGACAATGATGCTACGATGGAGATCAAGGTGTGAAGCCGGCGACAGTGGAGATCATGACGGTGCTTTGGAGATGGAGATCAAAGGCACAATATGATGATGACCATATCATGTGATGTCTACTACACAACTTTATTCTTGTAGACACGTGTTGGGCCTCCAAGCGCAGAGTTTTGTAGGACAATAGCAATTTTCCCTCAAGTGGATGACCTAAGGTTTATCAATCCATGAGAGGTGTAGGATGAAGATAGTCTCTCAAACAACCCTGCAACCAAATACAAGAAATCTCTTATGTCGCCAACACACCCAATACAATGGCAAATTGTATAGGTGCACTAGTTCGTCGAAGAAATGGTGATAAAAGTGTAATACGGATGGTAGAAATATATTTTTGTAATCTGAATAAATAAAAACGTCAAGGTAGCAAATAGTAAACGGGCACACAAACGATGTTTCAATGCTTAAAAACAAGACCTAGGGTCCGTACTTTCGCTAGTGCAATCTCTCAACAGTGCTAACATAGTTGGATCATATAATTATCCCTCAAAGTGCAACAAAGAATCACTCCTGAGTTCCTATTAGCGGAGAACAAAAGATAGGAATTGTTTGTAGGGTACGAAACCACATCAAAGCTATTCTTTCAGCTCGATCTATTCAAGAGTTCGTACTAAAATAACGCAAAGCTATTTTTTCCGTTCGATCTATCCTAGAGTTCGTACTAGAATAACACCAAAGCATATTCATATTCATAATACTCAATCCACACAAAGAACTACAAAGAGACCCCAAAGTTTCTATCAGAGAAAAGATAATAAAAATGTGCATCAACCCCTATGCATAGATTACCCCAATATCACCGCGAGAATCTGCAAGTTGAGTGCCATAACGTATATCAAGTGAATCAATAAGATACCCCATCGTCACCTCAAGTATTCATACCTCAAGACATACATCATGCGTTCTCAAATCTAAACATTCAATCTGACATGACAAAACTTCAAATGGTAAAGACTCAATTCATCACAACAAGAGTATGGAGGGGAGAAACATCATATGATCCATCTATATTAACAAAGCCCATGATATAGATCACGAGAGAGAGAGAGAGATTAAACACATAGCTACTCGTACAAACCCTCAGCCCCGAGGGTGGACTACTCCCTCCTCATCGTGGTGGCCGCCGGGATGATGAAGATGGCCACCGGAGATGATTCCCCCCTCCAGCAGGGTGCCGGAACGGGTCTAGATTGGTTTTCGGTGGCTACGGAGCCCTGCGGCGGCGGAACTTCTGATCTAGGTTAACCCCGAGGGGTTTCAGCGTATTTGGGAATTTATAGTGCAAAGAAGGGGTACGAGAGGCCACCGAGGTGGGCACAACCCACCTGGGGGCCCTGGCATGCCCTAGTGGGTTGTGCCCCCTGAGGGAGTCCTGGATTACGGGGTCCTCGGGCGTCTGGGCTATGCAACATGCGCCGGACTAATAGGCCGTGAAGATAAAAGATAGAAGACTTTCCCATCTCTCTCACAACAACAACGGAGGAGGACCGTTTCTATGCTGTACACCATTTCATTCTTACTGTGCCTTTAACTTCGTATCTATCACTGCATGTTTCACTTATGCAATCCAGGAAAAAAGAAAATATCTCTCTCCATCCCAGTTCAATCGGAAAAGAAAAAGGATCCGCGGCTCGTGTCTTAATTTAGTCTTCTCCAGAGCTTGTCTATAGCTTGAGTTAATTATGTCCTAAAGATTTCTTATCTAATTTGTCTTTGTGGAAAAAAAGAAAAAAAAGGAAAAAAAGAAAAAAAAAAAAATAAAAAAAAAAGAGAGAGATGGAAAGTCTTCTATCTTTTATCTTCACGGCCTATTAGTCCGGCGCATGTTGCATAGCCCAGACGCCCGAGGACCCCGTAATCCAGGACTCCCTCAGGGGGCACAACCCACTAGGGCATGCCAGGGCCCCCCAGGTGGGTTGTGCCCACCTCGTGGCCTCGTACCCCTTCTTGCACTATAAATTCCCAAATACTTGAAACCCTCGGGGTTAACCTAGATCAGAAGTTCCGCCGCCGCAGGGCTCCGTAGCCACCGAAAACCAATCTAGACCCGTTCCGGCACCCTGCCGGAGGGGGGAATCATCTCCGGTGGCCATCTTCATCATCCCGGCGGCCACCACGATGAGGAGGGAGTAGTCCACCCTCGGGGCTGAGGGTTTGTACCAGTAGCTATGTGTTTAATCTCTCTCTCTCTCTCGTGATCTATATCATGGGCTTTGTTAATATAGATCGGATCATATGATGTTTCTCCCCTCTATACTCTTGTTGTGATGAATTGAATCTTTACCCTTTGAAGTTTTGTCATGTCAGATTGAATGTTCAGATTTGAGAACACATGATGTATGTCTTGCGGTATGAATACTTGAGGTGACAATGGGGTATCTTATTGATTCACTTGATATACGTTATGGCACTCAACTTGCGGATTCGCGGTGATATTGGGGTAATCTATGCATAGGGGTTGATGCACGTTTTTATTATCTTTTCTCCGATAGAAACTTTGGGGTCTCTTGTAGTTCTTTGTGTGGATTGAGTATTATGAATATGAATATGCTTTGGTGTTATTCTAGTACGAACTCTAGGATAGATCGAACGGAAAAAATAGCTTTGCGTTATTTTAGTACGAACTCTTGAATAGATCGAATGCGAAAGAATAGCTTTGAGGTGGTTTCGTACCCTACAAACAATTCCTATCTTTTGTTCTCCGCTAATAGGAACTCGGGAGTGATTCTTTGTTGCACTTTGAGGGATAATCATATGATCCAACTATGTTAGCACTGTTGAGAGATTGCACTAGCGAAAGTACGGACCCTAGGCCTTGTTTTTAAGCATTGCAATACCGTTTTTGTGCCCGTTTACTATTTGCTACCTTGCTGTTTTTATTTATTCAGATTATAAAAATATATTTCTACCATCCATATTACACTTTTATCACCATCTCTTCGCCGAACTAGTGCACCTATACAATTTGCCATTGTATTGGGTGTGTTGGGGACACAAGAGATTTCTTGTATTTGGTTGCAGGGTCGTTTGAGAGAGACCATCTTCATCCTACACCTCTCATGGATTGATAAACCTTAGGTCATCCACTTGAGGGAAAATTGCTACTGTCCTACAAAACTCTGCGCTTGGAGGCCCAACACGTGTCTACAAGAATAAAGTTGTGTAGTAGACATCACATGATATGGTCATCATCATATTGTGCCTTTGATCTCCATCTCCAAAGCACCGTCATGATCTCCACTGTCGCCGGCTTGACACCTTGATCTCCATCGTAGCGTCATTGTCGTCTCGCCAACTATTGCTTCTACGACTATCACTACCGCATAGTGATAAAGTAAAGCAATTACATGGCAATTGCATTTCATACAATAAAGCGACAACCATAAGGCTCCTGCTAGTTGTCGATAACTTCTAGAAAACATGATAATATCATACAATAACTTATATCACATCATGTCTTGACCATATCACATCACAACATGCCCTGCAAAAACAAGTTAGACGCCCTCTACTTTGTTATTTGCAAGTTTTACGTGGCTGCTGTGGGATTCTAGTAATAACCGTTCTTACCTACGCATCAAAACCACAATGATTTTTCGTCAAGTGTGTTGTTTTAACCTTCAACAAGGACCGGCCATAGTCAAATTCGATTTAACTAAAGTTGGAGAAATAGACACCCCCCAGCCACCTTTATGCAAAACAAGTTGTATGTCTTTCGGTGGAACCTGTCTCATGAACATGGTCATGTAAGGTTGGTCTGGGCCGCTTCATCCAACAAAACCACTGAATCAAAATAAGACATTGGTGGTAAGAAGTATGAGTATGATCGCCCACAACTCTTTGTGTTCTACTCGTGCATATCATCTACACATAGACCTAGCTCGGATGCCACTATTGGGAACGTAGCATGCAATTTCAAAAAAAATCCTACGATCACGCAAGATCTATATAGGAGATGCATATCAACGAGAGGGGAAGAGTGTATCCACGTACCCTCGTAGACCGAAAGCGGAAGCGTTAGGTTAACGCGGTTGATGTAGTCGAACGTCTTCGCGATCCAACCGATCAAGCACCGAACGTATGGCACCTCCGAGTTCGGCACATGTTCAGCTCGATGACGTCCATCGAAATCTTGATCCAGCAAAGTGTCCAGGGAGTGTTTCGTCAGCACAACGGCGTGGTAACGGTGATGGTGATGTGATCCACGCAGGACTTCGCCTAAGCACTACGTGAATATAACCGGAGGAGTAAACCGTGGAGGGAGACGCCGCACACGGCTTGGAACAATTTGTGTGTCTCCAAGAGGTGTCCTGCCCACGTATATAAAGGAGGGAGGAGGTCGGCCCTAGGGGGCATGCCAAGTGGGGGGAGTCCTACTAGGACTCCCAGTCCTAGTAGGATTCGGCCCCCCTCTTATTCCTTCTCATGGAAGGGGAAAAAGGGGGAAGGAGAGGGAGGAGGAGAAGGAAAGGGGCGCGTCGCCCCCTCCCCTAGTCCAATTCGGACTCCCATGGGGGGGCACCCCTTGTGGTCTGCCTCCTCTCTCCCCTATGGCCCATAGTGGCCCATTACTTTTCCCGACGGGTTCCGGTAACCCCCCCGGTACTCCGAAAAATACTCGAAACGATCCAGAACTGTTTCGGTGTCCGAATACCATCGTGCAATATATCAATATTTACCTCTCGACCATTTCGAGACTCCTCGTCATGTCCGTGTTCTCATCCGGGACTCCGAACAATCTTCGGTCACTAAAACACATAACTCATAATACAAATCATCATCAAACATTAAGCGTGCAGACCCTACGGGTTTGAGAACTATGTAGACATGCTCGAGACATATCTCTGGTCAATAACCAATAGCAGAACCTGGATGCTCATATTGGTTCCTACATATTCTACGGAGATATTTATCGGTCAAACCACAATGACAACATACGTTATTCCATTTGTCATCAATATGTTATTTGCCTGAGATTCGATCGTCGGTATCCTCATACCTAGTTCAATCTCATTACCAGCAAGTCTCTTTACTTGTTCCGTAATACATCATCTTGCAACTAACTCATTTGTCACATTGCTTGCAAGGCTTCTCATGATGTGCTTTACTGAGAGGGCCCAGAGATACCTCTCCGATACTCAGAGTGACAAATCCTAATCTTGATCTATGCCAACCCAACAAACACCTTCGGAGACACCTGTAGATCATATTTATAATCATCCAGTTACATTATGACGTTTGATAGCACACAAGGTGTTCCTCCGGTATTCGGGAGTTGCATAATCTCATAGTCAAAGGAATATGTGTAAGTCATGAAGAAAGCAATAGCAATAAAACTTAACGATCATTATGCTAAGCTAACGGATGGGTCTTGTCCATCACATCATTCTCTTAATGATGTGATCCCGTTCATCAAATGACAACACATGTCTATGGTCAGGAAACTTAACCATCTTTGATTAACGAGCTAGTCAAGTAGAGGCATACTAGGGACACTTTGTTTTGTCTATGTATTCACACATGTATCAAGTTTCCGGTTAATACAATTCTAGCATGAATAATAAACATTTATCATGATATAAGGAAATATAAATAACAACTTTATTATTGCCTCTAGGGCATATTGCCTTCAAGAAAGAGAGCCCCAAACTTGTCCTTGATTCAACATTTGTTTAATAGCACTAATGGTCAATATGATTGGATTGTTAGAGGGAATCATCAAGGATTTAATGAGGAATGGTTTATATACTTCTAGAATCCCTATAGATGATGAATTTAATGTTAAGTATGAAAGGTCTCATGAGGATGACCCGATTCCACAAGAGTTTGAACTTATGGATGTTAAAATTGCTAAGAATAGTCCCTTTCATTATTTAATATCTCCAACTAGAAAATCCACTACTAAAAAGGGAATTCTTAATGAGGGTTTATGATGATATTATTTATAAGGAATTGAACAAAGATGATGATGACCCACAAGTATATGGGATCAATTGTAGCTTTTTTGATAAGTAAGAGTGTCGAACCCAACGAGGAGCAGAAGGAAATGACAAGTGGTTTTCATCAAGGTAATGTCTGCAAGTGCTGAAATTGTAAGTACATTAGTTTGATAGCAAGATAATTTGTAATGAGCAAGTAACGATAAGGTAACAAAAGTGCAGCAAGGTAGCCCAATCATTTTGAGGCAAAGGACAGGCCAAAACGGTCTCTTATAGTAAGCAAAGCGTTCTTGAGGGTACACGGGAATTTCATCTAGTCACTTTCATCATGTTGATCGATTCATGTTCGCTACTTTGATAATTTGATATGTGGGTGGACTGGTGCTTAGGTGTTGTTCTTACTTGAACAAACCTCCTACTTATGATTGACCTTCTCGCAAGCATCCGCAACTACGAGAAAAGCATTAAGAATAAATTCTAACAATAGCATTAAACTTTTGGATCCAATCGGTCCCTTACGGAATAGCGCATAAACTGGGGTTTAAGCTTCTGTCACTCTCGCAACCCATCATATAATAACTACTCCACAATGCATTCCCTTAGGCCAAAATATGGTGAAGTGTCATGTAGTCGACATTCACATGACACCACTAAGGGAATCACAACATACATACTATCAAAATATCGAACACATATCAAGTTCACATGATTACTTGCAACATGATTTCTCCGTGACCTCAAGAACAAAAGTAACTACTCACAAATGATAATCATGCTCAAGATCAGAGGGGTATTAAATAGCATATTGGATCTGAACATATAATCTTCCACCAAATAAACCATATAGTAATCAACTACAAGATGTAATCAACACTACTAGTCACCCACAAGCACCAATCTATAGTTCCGGTACAAAGATTGAACACAAGAGATGAACTAGGGTTTGAGAGGAGATGGTGTTGTTGAAGATGTTGATGGAGATTGCCCTCCCCAAGATGGGAGAGTTGTTGGTGATGATGATGACGATGATTTCCCCCTCCAGGAGGGAAGTTCCCCGGCGAATCGCTCCGCCGGAGGGCAAAAGTGCTCCTGCCCAAGTTCCTCGAGACGGCGGCGCTCCGTCCAAAAGTCCTCTCCTTATTTTTTCTAGGTCAAAATGACTTATATACTCAGAAGATGGGCACCGGAGGTGGCCTGGGTGAGCACAACCCACCAGGGCGCGCCTGGGCTCCCTGGCGCGCCCAGGTGGGCCCCCTCTGGTACTTATTAGCTCCAATATTCCTAATATATTCCATAAAATATCTCCATAAAGTTCTAGCTTTTTTGGAGTTGTGTAGAATAGGTGGACTGACGTAGCTTTTTCAGGTCCAGATTTCCAGCTGCCGGAATTCTCCCTCTTTGTGTGTACCTTGCATATTATGAGAGAAAAGGCATTAGAATTACTCCAAAAAGCATTAAATAAAAACATCATAAATAACAATAGGAAAACATGATGCAAAATGGACGTATCACATGATAATACTTGATACCATGCATTATGCCTAGCTAGGAACATTAAACAAAAACGCTTGTGGGAGGCAACCCAATAGTTATCCTTTATTTTTATTTTGTTTCAGTGAGTCTACATGATTATTACTACTATATTAATTATGTTTGTATCTTTCATTTTGTTTTTTGTGCCAAGTAAAGCCTTTGGGGTAGTTTGGATGCTTGATGATTTGATCCTGTGCAGAAACAGAAAGTTTTGCGTCTAGTAATTGATTTTTTTTATCTATATCAAAGCGTGATAAAATGCTGATTTTTTTAAAGTATTGGTTTACAATTTTTCTGTGTTGTCCTAATGTTTCAGAATTTTTTGAACTTACAGAAGTATGATTAAAAATTGCATCTTTACATGTTGTTTTGTTTTTCACAGATTCTATTTTTATTGCATAGTTTGCTTATTTTAAAGTTTCTATGGCTTATATTGGGGGTATAAATTGTAGAAATGATAGAATATAGTAGGTATTATGTGGGAACAGTTGTGAGTCTTGTCTTGACAGTACCCAAGTTAAGGATTTTTTTTATACACGAGTTCCGCTAAGTTTTGTGTGAATGAAGTTTTCAAGCCTTGGGTGAGATGGAGATATGAAGAAGAAGAAGGAGCGAAAAGAGCTTAAGCTTGGGGATGCCCAAGGCACCCCAAGTTAATATTCAAGTAAAACTCAAGCATCTAAGCTTGGGGATGCACCAGAAGGCATCCCCTCTTTCGTCTTTGATACTATCAGTAAACCTTACTTGGAGCTATATTTTTATTCTTCACATGATATGTGTTTTGCTTGGAGTGTCTTCTCTTCTCTTTTTGTTTTTTTTGTTTTTTTTCACAATCATCTTTTCCTGGAACATTCATTATGATAAGCCACACATTTATCTAATTCATAGAATGCTCATCCGTACTTAACTTATATCTTTTTGAGTTGAGGCAAACGCTCTAGTACTTCACTTATACTTGTTTGAGCACGACGGTATGTTTTATAGAAATTATTTGCACTCCCTTGCTTCATTTATATCCTTTTGAGAGTTGAATAGGACGTGGTAATTTGAATAATTATATGTTTGACCCAAAAATGATAGGTATACAAAGGTGGTATAATAAAAACTTGCATGGACATGTAGATCATTGAATATGATATTGTTGATTCCTTGCAATAATTTTGAGATATGAAAGTAGTACTATGTAAGTGTGTTAGTGGATAATTAAAGCTAAGTATTCACATTGGTATTAAAGTTCATGAGTCTTTATGCATGGAAAGGTGGCCGCTGGCATTAGCGGTGAGATCCGGGTATATTTATCATTGATTGAATTAACCTTTGTGTGTTCGGGTCGAGGGGGGCACGATGGTTAACTCCTCCCAACCTCCCAATCACGCCATGACCTTCGTGCCTTCTCTCACATTGAGACTTTGTGAAAACTTCGCCGGTGCATCCAACTCCGTGAAATGATACGCTCTTTCACAAAAAAGCCACCTTATATCATTCCTCAAAACAGCTACCATACTTTACCTTCATGACATTTCCATAGCCATTCCGAGATATATTGCCATGCAACTTCCATTGTTAATTTAAATTGTCATATTTCTTTGCATGATCATATAGAGTTGACATGATATTTTGTGCAAGGAACAATCTGGCATGGTGGCTGCTGCCGGCGCCGTCCATCCCCATGCCTCCACCCAGTCCGACCACCAGTCACCACCATGCCCCATTCCTCCTCACCTTATGTCTCATCTTTTTCGAGATATCATTTTTTCGATGAAATTCACGAGATACCATTTTTTGATAAAATTCTCGAGATATCATTAGTTTTTACACATGGTATTACTCCTGCATGGGTCAATCACAACATGTGTTTTGTAAAAAAAATGCATCTTGATGTTCCGTGCAATACACGGGCATCTTGCTAGTAGAATGAAAAATATTTACCCATGCATGGTTGCATGTGGTGATGGGTCTTTTCCCATGTATGGTTGCATGTTGAGGTGGGCCTTATCTCATCCATAATTGTGTGGTGATGTGTCATGCTTGCATGTTGATATAAATGAGTTAGTGGGGATGACTCTCTTAGGTCTACTAGATGATACCCCGCACGTTGTTGCGGGAATGTTTTGCAATATATTCAGTGAGAATTGGTTGCATGAAACACGAATATGTATAGTAACAATATGAGAAATAAAACTAAAAAAATGGTTTGTGGTGTTTGGTTATTAATTGTATAATATAAGTATATATCCAGTGAGAATTGGTTGTATGAAACATGAATATGTATGGTAATAATATGAGAACTAAAACTAAAAAATGATTTTGCGATGTTTGGCTATTAATTGTATAATATTAATAGTATTTAAATTCTCATGCATGTTTGCATGTTGAGGTGCCTTTTTATTATGCATGGTTGCGGTGGGCCTTTCTCCATGCATGTTGAATGATGAGGTGGCATACTTAGTGGGGGCTAGCTATATATTTAGATATAGAAGATTTTAATGTGGTTCCCACTGAAGAGCCAAATTTAGTAACTTGGTTATGCGCCTTTTTATCAAGATTTTCAATATGTTCGATAGTCGGCATTTATTCTCAATAATTTCTAACCTTCGCATAACATGTTCCAAAGTCAATGTCGTTTCATTAATAGTGATAGGTGGTGATCCCATTAAATTTTCCACGGCATTGAAAGCATCCATAGGGTGACTACTTCGAAAATTTTCTCCAAATAATGGTATCAACCACAAATCTAGACCAAGTAGTAGCCCACATAAAAAGTTGCAAAGAAGAACCGTGGTGGATTGCTTACGAGTAGATCTAGTTTGAGCATCGCAAATCCTATACCAATCATCTTTTAAACTCTCTCATCCCCTTTGTTTTTTCAGGGGTACAAGCAACAAGCGAAGAACTAGCCATAGCAAAGAGAAAATAAAGCACACAAGATATTTTTGGTATTTTTGATTTGTTAACGAGACTAATAAAGGAAACTAGAAGTAGAACAAGTAAATGATAAATGTGTATGAAGAGACCTTTAGCTGTTTGATCAAGTCTCTTTGTAGCGGCACCAAAAATTATTCTTGCTACTTGTGATAGGCGTTGGGATTTCCCTGGAGAGGAAGGGTGAAATAGTATAGTAGCAGAAAGTATTTCCCTCAGTAAATAATCAAGGTTTGTCAAACTAATAGGAGATTCACACAAATGACTGTCAACAGTACTTGCACACACACAAATTAATACTTGCATCCAATGCGGGCAAGAGGGTTGTCAATCCCCTTGTACTCGTTAATTGCAAAGATTAATTCTGATAGTGGTAAATATATAAAGTGAAAAAGTAAATAAATTGCAGCAAGGTTTTAGGGTTTCAGTAATATGAGGTGAATGGACCCAGGGGCCATAGCTTTCACTAGAGGCATCTCTCAAGAACATAGCAAACAGTGGGTACATAAAAATTATTGTTGGGAAATTGATAGAAAAGTGCATAGTTATGATGTTATTCATGGCATGATTGATACATAGGCATTAAGTCCGTGACAAGTAGACCGTTAAAGTTATTGACGCATACTACTATTACTTCACTTCGAGAGTGCTACTATGGTTGCCTCTCTAGGTATTAAGTTCATGACAAACATAGCAAAGCTTTAAGCATGATGTCATATTGTAGACAGAATAAAACCAAGCAATATGATCAAACCTGGTTGTTTTATCCTTAGTAGCAACAATACAAATACGTGACTCACTACCCCTTCTATCACGAGGTGAGCACACTACAAGATTGAACCTACCACAAAGCACCTCTCCCACTGAAGATAAGTCAATCTAGTTGGCCAAACTAAATGAATAGATTGAAGAAAAATACAAAGCTATAAATAATCACACATAATAAAGTTTAGAAATAACTCAATTACTTCCAATGAACAATTTGATCATAAACCAACAATTCATCGGATCCCAACAAACACACCACTAAAGATTACATCATATAGATCTCCGAAGAGAACATTGTATTGAAGATCAAAAATAGAGAGAGAGAGAGAGAGCATCTAGCTACTACTATGGACCCATAGGTCAGGTGAGGAACTACTCATGCATCATCGGAGTGGCAGCAAGGTTGATGTAGAACCCTCCATGATCAATTTCCCCTCCGACAGAGTACCAGCGGAGGCCTCCAGATGGGGTCGCGGAAGAACAGAGACTTGTGGCGGCGAAATAATTGTTTTGACTCTTGCTCTGGGGGTTTCAGAATATTTGGGAATTAAAGCGCTCGAATTAGGTCAGACGAAACCACAAGGGGCCCAGAAGACATTAGGGTGCGCCTTGATGCCTTGTCGTCTCCTCGTCTGGCTTCTGGTCCTCCTCCTAAGCTTCTAGGGTCCCTCCTTGTCCAAAAAAATCATCAAAAAATTTCATCGCGTTTGGACTTCGTTTGGTAGGAATTTTCTGTAAAACCAAAAAATATGCACAAAATAGCAATTGACACTAGGCACTGGGTTAATAGGTTAGTTCGCAAAAATGATGTAAAATTACATATAAGCATACAAGATTGATGATATAATGGTATGAAACAATAAAAAATTATAGATACATTGAAGATGTATCAGGCCGCGGTTGTTGAGCATGGTGAAGGTGTGAAGCGACTTGTAAGTGCATCTAGTGCCCCTTAGTGATTTTGGTGTATTGAAGACTTATAGGTTAAGGGACTAATGCGTTTGTGAGTGTACACAGGTCTATAAGTCTATGAGGAGTTTGATATTTACAGAGAAAGTCGACCCCTAAAAATGAAGTTCTTCGACTGAAGACTTTGAATTTCTGAAGACTTTCTGAAGACTTTGAAAGTGAAGAAATTGGTGTGACCTTGAAGACTTGGTATTCATTCGAGGAACATGAAGCGTGAAGACTTTTGTTTTCGTAGTTTCATTTTCTCTTTCTTGAGTCATAGGAAACACCGTACTGTTAAAGGGGGTCAAGGAAATACTAAGGAAAAATTTCCATGTGATGCTCAACTCAAAATCCTACACCTACCAATCCCTTCGAGTGAAGCCATTGGAAATCTCATACAGTTCAGTCATATTCTTCAGTGACAGAGACGAAGTTCTTCTGGTCTCTGAGGAATTTGTTCTGACTGAGGAGTTAGGAATTCGCCAATGCGGATTGCCTACACAGTGAGGAACATGATAGCCCTGAGGAATTGATGCTCAATAATTCCGACCGTTGCTGTGCTATGCGCCAGCTGTCCCAAAATATCTACCCACCTAACGGTCATATCATTGAAGGGCATTTATGTCTTATCATGTCGGGCTGCTCCCTAGGCTATAAATAGCGCCCCCTACAACCACTAGCTGGTTGGCTGCTCCGAGAGAAACTGACACTTGTCATTTGAGAGCATCCCATCCTCCGAGGACTTTGACGAAAATCATCAAGTGAGGAAAACCCAAACCCAAACACCTACAAACCCCAAGTGATTGAGCATCACTGAAGAGATTGATCCTGCGTGGATCCGACGCTTGTTACCTTTGAAGACTGTGCTTCTTCCAGACGGTTAGGCGTCAAGGTCTAGAGCATCCAAGAGGAATTGTGGATCGCCGAGTGACCAAGTTTGTGAAGGTTCGGAAGTCACCTGAAGACTTACCACGAGTGATTGGGCGAGGTCTGTGTGACCTTAGCTCAAGGAGAATACGGTGAGGACTGTGTGTCCTCAGGTTTAAATACCTAGCCGCTCCAACCAGATGTACAACTGAGACAGCAGTTGGAACTGGTCTACCAAATCATTGTCTTCACCAAGCTCACTGGTTCTATTTCCTCAACTCTTTCATTTCCTCTATCTGTGTTTGAAGACTTTGACTGAAAGACTTTCTCAATTTCCTCAGTTCAATTTCTTCAGTCTGTTTGTCTTCATCCTGTGTTATCCTGTGCTTATGCTTTCTGTACTCTGTGCCTGTCTTCATTTCATCATGATGACTATGCTTGTGTTCTGTTATGTTTACTTTTGAGTACTTATTCCGCTGCTAGTAGTTCTTCGCTAAGGAATTTCCTCACCTGCAAATTCCTCAGTGAAGAATTCATAAAAATCGCCTATTCACCCCCCTCTAGTCGATATAACGCACTTTCAATTGGTATCAGAGCAAGGTACTCCCTTGTTCTGTGTGATTTTGGTTTAACCGCCTGGAGTTTTAGTTATGTCGACCGCAGGTATGATCAAGGTCTCTGCTGGGTGTCCTACCTTCAATGGGACGGACTACCCCTACTGGAAGAATAAGATGCAAATGCATCTTGAGGCAATTGATAACGATCTCTGGTATGTTGTGGAAAATGGTGTTCCCTCAGTCACACCTTCTCTGAATGCTGCGGATGTGAAGATATTCAAGAAACTCGATTCTCAAGCGAAGAGTATCATATGTGGCCATCTGAGCAAAGGACAGTATGGAAGAGTGAGTGCTTTGGAAACTGCTAAGCTTATCTGGGATAGGTTGTCCAAGGTGAATGAAGGAGTCTCAACACAGCGTGACTCTCGAGTTGATGTTCTTCGCAATCTCTTCAACCGCTTCAAAAGACTCGACAATGAAAATGTTCAACAAACCTTCGATCGCCTCACTGACATCTCAAATGAGCTTCAAGCACTTGGTGCCCACTGACCATACAACGATGACCATGGAGGTGGTGAAGAAATTGCTGAAGATCTGCTTGATTCCTCATTTGATACTCTATACATGTAATGATACAAGAAAGTGCTGATTACAAGTCACTTGATCCACTGATATCCTCGAGAGGCTAAATACTCATGAGTTCCAGCTTGCTGAAAAGAGAGATCTCTATGGTTCGAGTTATGGAAGATACGTGCATTGAAGGCCAAGGCAGTATCTGAGTCCGAAGATGAAGACTCTGGTAGCAGCCTTGGTGATCCTGAAGAACTAAGCCATGAGCTAGCACTGCTCGTGAAGAAATTCCAGAAGTTCTCAAGACGTGGTCGCTTTGGAAGACCCTCAATGAGCAATGATTCCTCATCCAGTGACTACAAGAAGAGGCTTTGTCACAAATGCAAGAAACCTGGGCATTACATTCAAGATTGTCCTCAGTGGGAAAAGGAATTAAAGAAGAAGAAATACAAGGATTACAGTTCTGATGATGTGAAGAAAAAGAAGAAATCCTCAAAATCTTCATCATCAAAATCCTCAAAGTCTTAATCTCACAAGAAGAGAAGCTCCAAGAAGGCTCGGGCATTCATTGGCAAGGAAATGGACTCTGAGGCTGAATCTGAAGAAAATGAGGAAGAGGAGGCATCTGAGGAGTCTGAATCCGATGTGGCGAGCCTAGCCCCCGCTACTGCATTCGTCAGTAAGTCTATCTTCAACACTGAAGAAAATGACCTCACCAACAAGGCTGATGAAGGCAATGATGACTACGCTCCCACCTATTGCTTCATGGCAAAGGGTGCCAAGGTACTCAAATATACCTCCTCTGAATCAAGTGAGAATGAATATGATGAAAACCTCAAGCCCAGCTATTCTAATCTTGCTAAGATTGCTGTAAAACAACAAAGGGATTTTGAAAAGGTTCAAAACATGCTAGTCAAAAGTGATGATATGTTGGGTGAAGAAATGGATCGCACTAAAGCCTTGACTGAAAATCTTCAGAGACTTCAGAGTAGGTTTGACAACCTTCAAGATCATCATAACACTCTCTTATCTGATCATGAGAAGCTTTCTTATGAATTTCTTCAAAAAAAGCAAGATCTTGAAAAGCTAAGAGTGAGTTATGAAGATCTTCAGAAGGAGTGTGATTCATTACTTGCTCAATAGATCAGCGTTGCTTAGGAAGAATTTGTTCCTCCTTGTTTGAAATGTATTGAACGTGAATCTGCTAATTCTTCACCTGAATGTTCAAATGCTTCTAATGCTACAAATTCTTCACCTGCCTCTGCTATCACTAATTCCTCATCTGAGGACACTGCTAGTATCACTGACGATGTAGGGCTGAAGGAATTGTACGTAACAGGCATGTACAAAAGCCTCAAAGGGCATCAGACTCTTTGTGATGTGCTTAAAAAGCAGATCCTCAACTAGGAACCCTAGGAAAGAGGGTATTGCCTTTGAGAGGAAACTCAATGCTGATGGTACATATTGGAAGCCTGAGCAGTACCCCAAAACCTCATGGGTTGCTGCAAAGGGACCTCAGTTGAAATCCCATCTACATATCTGGATTTGCATGTGAATCTCCTCGTTTTGATGATGAGTCATTTGACTCCAACTATAAACTGTTCAAAAAATCAGAATGGTGAAGTATTTGCTAGATATGTTGGCACTAACTACAGGAACGGTTCCATGTTGGGTTCCCAAAAGGTGCCTTGAAAGTATTCAGGTGAATGTCCTCAGGACACCACTGTGAAGAATAGGAACCCCAGATCAAATTCTTCATATGGACCAAATTCTTCATATCAAAAGGAACAAAGTCCTCACATGAATATCATCGTGCTAACACTCTGTTTTCGCAGGGAAGAGCTAAGGGCTATGAATATGAGCATTATTCTTCTAACATTATGTTCATAAGTCCTCGAAAATTTCTCTGCTTATTCATATGCTTATCCTAACCCATCTTATGTGAAATGAATTGGACTGGCTTCTATGCCACCTTTCTCGTATGGAGCTCGCAAGAGTGATGAACTCTTTGCCACCCTTCAGATGTGGGTGGTGAAGAAAAGAACTAATCTCTTCTGCAGGGTCAGGTCTCCAGACGTATGTAATCGTCTGAAGAATTTGCTGGAGACCTGAATGTTCCTGATAGGACGCAGGCTAACCATGAAGAAATGAACTTTCATTTCTCACGTCCTCATATTGCTTTATCTGTTCTTATTGCTTGAAGAAATTGATCTGATGATTTGATGTCATATTCTTCACTGATGAAGTATATGAGTTCGTAAGCTGCACTAATTCATCTGCAGGATGATCAACCCAAAGCCACTGAGTGGGTCCTCGATAGTGGATGTACAAATCACATGACTAGTGACAAGAATCTATTGATGGATGCTCCATTATCTCCGTCGCATCTGAAGCATATCATCTTTGCTGACAAAGGCAAAAGCAAGGTATTGGGTCTAGGTAAGGTTGCGATCACAAAGGATCGACACATGGACAAAGTCATGCTTGTTCGAGTCCTTAGGATACAACCTCATGTCTGTCTCAATGCTTTGCGATCTTGATATGGTTGTTTTGTTTGGCAAGTACTGTTGTGTTGTGGTTATGGAAGCTGACAATTCCAAGTCTTCGAAGGCTTTAGGAGAGGAGACCTGTATATTGTTGATTTCTCTACAGGACCACAACAGCCGTATGCCTACTTGCAAAAGCTTTAGAAGGCTGGCTCTGGCATCGACGACTTGGTCATGCAGGCATGAGGAATTTGCACACGCTTGCGAAGAAGAAGCATGTCATTGGCATCGAGAATGTCAAATTCCTCAAGGATCACTTATGCGGAGCCTGTGAAGCTGGAAAGATGACCAAGGCCAAGCATCCAGAGAAGACAATCATGACTACCAATCGACCATTTGAATTGCTTCATATGGATCTTTTTGGCCCTAATCATTATTCTGTTGTTACAAATGATGCATCTCTATATGGCTTTTTTATTGTTGATGATTACTCTCGATACACATGGGTACACATTGTTACTTACAAACATGAAGTGCAGGAAGTCTTCAAACGATTTTCCTCGAGGGCTTCAACCAACTTTGGTGTAAATCAAGCACATTAGAAGTGACAATGGAACTGAGTTCAAGAATTCTAGGTCTTGATGACTATCTTGATGAGCTTGGTATTACTCATGAGTTATCTGCTCTTATACTCCTCAGCAGAACGGCGTCGTGGAGCGCAAGAACAGAACTCTTGTTGAGATGGCTCGCACTATGCTTGATGAATACAAACACCTTCGTCGTTTCTGATTGATGCAATTGATACTGTGTGCCACATCATCAACAGAGTATATCTTCACAAATTCCTTCAAGAAGACTGCTATGAACTCCTCACTGATAAGAAACCCAATGTAAGTTATTTCAAAGTCTTTCGGTGCTAAATGTTGGATTAGAGATCCTCATCACAACTCAAAATTTGCACGAAAGCACATGAAGGTTTTATGCTTGGTTACGGAAAGGACTCGCACACCTACAGAGTCTTCAACAACGTTCTTCACAAGGTTGTTGAAACTGTAGATGTGCGGTTCGATGAAACTAATGGCTCGCAAAGAGAGCACCTACCTACTGTGATAGATGAACAGCACCTAAGGAAACTATCAAGTTCAAGGCTACTGAGGATGATTATTACTGAAGAATTTGCTAAAGAATTCATTCCAGAACATGAAGAACGTCGAGCTAATGCACCTGAAGAAAATACTGAAGAAAATGGTGCTGAAGAAAATGCTGATCAAATTCCTCAACGACAACCAGCTCATCCTCGCATTGCAAAAGAAGTACAAGTTGAAAAGATCATCAATGACATTAAAGCGCCAGATCCTCTCACACGCTCAAAAGCTTCACATTTATCTAACTTTTGTGGGCACTATGCTTTTGTCTCTATCACAGAGCCCACTAAGGTAGATGAAGCATTTCTGGAGCCTGAGTGGATTTGGGCCATGCAAGAAGAATTACATCAGTTCGAGCTCAACAACGTTTGGGAACTGGTCAAACGTCCAGATCCTCGCAAGCACAATATCATTGGCACAAATGGATCTATCGCAACAAGCAAAGACAAAAATGGCTTGTGGTAAGGAATAAGGCACGGCTTGTAGCTCAAGGCTACACACAAGGTTGAAGGAATTGATTTCGATGAAACTTTTGCACCTGTTGCTAGACTTGAGGCTATTCGCATATTACTTGCTTATGCTAACCATCATGATATCACTTCTATATCAAATGGATGTGAAAAGTGCATTCCTCAATGGTAAGCTTGAGGAAGAAGTATATGTTGCTCAACCCCCAGGTTTTGAAGTTCGAAAGAATCCTGACAAAGTCTTCAGACTAATAAGGCCCTCTATGGCCTCAAGCAGGCCCCACGGGCGTGGTATGATACCTTTGAAGGAATTCCTTATGAAGAAAGGCTTCAAACACGGTTCACTCGACCCTACCTCTTTTCACTAAATCTTATGATGGTGAATTGTTTGTGTGCCAAATATATGTTGATGATATTATCTTTGGCTGTACTGACCAATGTTATAGTATGAATTTGCCTATATGATGAGTGAAGAATATCAAATGTCTATGATGGGAGATTGAAATTCTTTTAGGTCTTCAAATTCGTCAACAACGCAATGGCATATTCATATCTCAGGAGAAATACCTCAAGGATGTACTGAGGAAATTCGCATGCAAGATTGCAAAGGCGTCAAAATTCCTATGCCCACAAATGGTCATCTTTGCACTGATGAAAATGGTATCGACTTCGATCATAAGGTATACCGCTCCATGATTGTCTCTTTATTGTACTTATGTGCATCTAGGCCAGATATAATGCTTAGTGTTTGCATGTGTGCCCGATTTCAAGCTACAGCGAAGGAATCACACCATAAGGCTATGAAGCATATTCTTCGATATCTAGCTCACACACCAACACTTGGATTATGGTACCCCAAGGGCTCGGCTTTTGACCTCATTGGATATTCTGACTCTGACTATGCTGGTGATCGTGTGCACCGCAAGTCAACATCTGGTACATGTTATTTCCTTGGATGATCTTTGGTCTGTGTCCTCGAAGAAAAAACTGCATATATATCTACTGCTGAAGCTGAGTACATTGTCGTTGGTTCTTGCTGTGCTCAATTGCTATGGATGAAGCAAACTCCCAAGGACTACGCGTCAACATGAAGAATGTGCCTCTCTTCTGTGACAATAAGAGTTCCATCAAGATTGCTCACAACCCAGTTCAGCACTCGAAGACAAAGCACGTTCAGATTCATCATCATTTTCTTCGTGATCATGTGTTGAAGGGCGGCATTTCTATTGAGCATATGAAGACTAAAGAACAGCTACCCTTGGATGAGAAGAGATTTAGCAAGTTGCGGTGTGAGCTAAATATCCTAGAATCTTCGAATGTTCTCTGAAAAGGACACTTATCCTAACACTTATGCAAAATTGACGACTTAGATGTGCAACACATGAAGAAATGTTTTCCTTCAATCAATGAAGAATAACACTCTACGTGTGAAGAAATTAACGAAGAATTTGATTCTCAGAACCCTACGACAATTGTACGCGGTGTCTGAAATCATCATTCTTATGCAGTGGGTCATGCCTCCACCAAAAGTTGAAATTCCTTAGTTGTTCAAATTTTTTTCAACTTTGCATTGTCTTCACTATTTCCGTCGTTTTTCTTCATTGGCTATATATATATATGAGTTTACATCCTCTACAGCATTCACTTATTGCTAATTCTTCAAGTTGGTTTTTCTGCTAATTGAATGTGATCGAACCCTTCCCCCTCTATGCTAAACTCAACCCAATCTATTCACAAATTCTTCATGTGCGTTCTATTTGAAACTCGTTCAAAATCTTCACTATGTCCTTGTCAGCTGAAGAATTTGCGAACGGAACATTAAAACTTATCTTATCTAAATTTTCGGCTTTGTCGCTCAAACCGTTCCGCATCCCACAATATACTTATCCATTCACCCACGATCGCACACAATCTCCACTTCTCAGTACGTGGGTGATACATGTCAAGCGAATGAGAAGGGTCAGGGGCACGTTCGTCCAAATTCTTGGGGCGAACAGTTTTCACCGTGGCTATAAATACCCCCTTCCCCTTCCTCACTTCCTTTACTCCGCTCGACCTCTCTCCAGCTCGAGCTTCTCAAACCCTAGCGCCGCTGCTACTTCATCATCGCCGGTGAGGAAGAGCTTCACTGCCTCGACCTCGTCGCCGCCGTACTCGCGCCGACCGCGGAAATCTTCACTCCGCCGCCACCGTAGCTGTCTTCCTCCGCCGAGTTAGGGCGTGGAAGATCTGCACAGACGAACTTCACATCTCCACCCACAGTTCGTCATGTTCTTCGTTTAGGGTAATTAAAAGATACTTTTACTGCCCTCTGTGATTCAAATGATTATCTACAAAATCTTCAAAGGTGTTTTTCTTCAAATCTTCACACACTAAACACCTCACATGTCATCTGTTCTTGATTCATTTCTCTAAGCTGCAAATTTCTCTTCAAGATTCCTCAATTGTGCGGATTTCTGATCTGTACAACTCTGGAACCTAAGACCAAGAACGCTGAGTGAAATTCTTCAAGACTCGTCTGGTCAAATTCCTCAAACTTGTTCTTTTTACAAAACCTTCTGAGAACACATATGACCTCTCCAAATTCCTTGCAACTATACTCTGTTCACAGGTACTCATGTCCGCTGCTGAATCACTAGGTTCTCATCAACTTAACTCATTTGCAGCGTTCCTTGTAGAAAAATTGCATACTTCTTTAGAGAATTGATTGTTCAAATTCCTCAACTGAAGAAAATGGCTGACGGTAAGAAGCCACGGAAAGGAGGAAAGAAGCCAGAGGTCAACACAGCGTTTGAAATCCCTGATGACATCTATGCTGGGTACTGCACACCTCCTGAGGAAGATAAAAATCAGCGCAAGGTGTGCATTCAGAAGATAGAGAGGAGATGGGCTAGAGAGTGGAGGGAGTACAGATATGTTACTCCCAAATACATGAAGAAATTCGCTGTTACCCCTCCATGCTCAAGACCTCCATTGGCACCTGGCCAAGAAGCGGATCCCACCAGCGTCAAGCGCGGTGAGGACTTTCCTGAAGAATGGGCCAAGCGCCAAGCCCAAG
>NC_053028.1:581379429-581512433 GCF_003073215.2 Triticum urartu
TGATCAGGGATATGTAGCATTAGGGGTTTTCTTCTTTATTTTGGTTCCATAGTCGGACCTTGATTGTATCTGGATGTTGTAATGCTTTATTCATGTATTGTGTGAAGTGGCGATTGTAAGCCAACTATGAACCTTTTTTCCTTATTCATTACATGGGTTGTGTGAAGATTACCCCACTTGCGACATTGCTTACAATGCGGTTATGCCTCTAACTCGTGCTTCGACACGTGGGAGATATAGCTGCATCATGGGCATTACAGAGTTGATAAGAAATTAAATGTTATTCAATATGCTAGTAAAATTCTAGACAATGCTTAGAGAAATTATGCTACTACTGAAAAAGAATTCTTAGCAGTTGTATTTGCTGTGATAAGTTTAGACCTTATATTGTTGATTCTAAAGTAACTATTCACACTGATCATGCTGCTATTAAATATCTTATGGAAAAGAAAGATGCTAAACCTAGACTTATTAGATGGGTTTTCTTGCTACAAGAATTTGATTTGCACATTGTTGATAGAAAAGGAGCTGAGAACCCCGTTGCAGACAACTTGTCTAGATTAGAAAATGTTCTTGATGACCCACTACCTATTGATGATAGCTTTCCTGATGAGCAATTAAATGTCATAAATGCTTCTCATACCGCTCCATGGTATGCTGATTATGCTAATTACATTGTTGCTAAGTTTATACCACCTAGTTTCACATACCAGCAAAAGAAAAAGTTCTTCTATGATTTGAGGCATTACTTTTGGGATGACCCACATCTTTATAAAGAAGGAGTAGATGGTGTTATTAGACCTTGTGTACCTGAGCATGAACATGAACAGATCCTACGCAAGTGTCACTCCGAAGCTTATGGAGGACACCATGCTGGAGATAGAACTGCACATAAGGTACTGTAATCTGGTTTTTATTAGCCTAATCTCTTCAAGGATTCCCGTAAGTTTGTCTTATCTGGTGATGAATGTCAAAGAATTGGTAATATTAGTAGAAGTCAAGAAATGCCTATGAATTATTCACTTGTTATTGAACCATTTGATGTTTGGGGCTTTGACTATATGGGACCTTTTCCTTCCTCTAATGGTTATACACATATTTTAGTTGTTGTTGATTACGTTACTAAGTGGGTAGAAGCTATTCCAACTAGTAGTGCTGATCATAACACTTCTATTAAAATGCTTAAAGAAGTTATTTTTCCAAGATTTGGAGTCCCTAGATATTTAATGACTGATGGTGGTTCACATTTTATTCATGGTGGTTTCCGTAAAATGCTTGCTAAATATGATGTTAAGCATAGAATTGCATCGCCTTATCACCCTCAGTCTAGTGGTCAAGTAGAATTGAGCAATAGAGAACTCAAATTAATTTTGCAAAAGACTATTAATAGATCTAGAAAGAATTGGTCCAAGAAACTTGATGATGCATTATGGGCCTATAGAACTGCATATAAAAATCCTATGGGTATGTCTCCGTATAAAATGGTCTATGGAAAAGCATGTCACTTACCTCTCGAACTAGAACACAAGGCTTATCGGGCTATTAAAGAACTTAATTATGATTTTAAACTTGCTGGTGAGAAGAGATTATTTGATATTAGCTCACTTGATGAATGGAAAACCCAAGCCTACGAAAATGCCAAGTTGTTTAAAGAAAAAGTTAAAAGATGGCATGACAAAAGGATACACAAGCGTGAGTTTAATGTAGGTGATTATGTATTGCTATACAACTATCGTTTATGATTTTTTGCAGGCAAACTTCTCTCTAAATGGGAAGGTCCTTACGTTATCGAGGAGGTCTTCCGTTCCGGTGCCATAAAAATCAACAACTTCGAAGGCACAAATCCGAAGGTGGTGAACGGTCAAAGAATCAAACACTATATTTCAGCTAATCCCGTAAATGTTGAAACCAATGTTATTGAAACCGTAACCCCGGAGGAATACATAAGGGACACTTTCCGGAACGTTTCGGACTCCGAAAAGGAATAGGTATGTGATACGGTAAGTAAACCGACTCCAAACAGTTTTTAAGGCAATATTTCTTTGTTTTGAAATATTTAGAAAAATAGAAAAATAAGCAGCAGTCCGGGAAGGACACGAGGGCTCCACGAGGGTGGAGGGCACGCCCTACCCTACTGGGCGCGCCCCCCTATCTCGTGGGCACCTCGTGTGCTCTCCGGACTGCATTTTCGTACACGACACATATTTTGGTCGGTAAAAATTCATTATATAATCTCCCGGGGGTTTTGACTCCCGTATCACGCAAAAATCTCTTTGTTTTCGAGCTGTTTTTCTGGCAGATCCAGGTCGTCATGTCGTCTTCAAGTGCCCCCAAGGACGGTTCTTTGAGAAGGTCATCAACCCCTACCTCGCAGAAGTGCTGCAACACCCTCAAACCATAGAGATGCGTGAGGGGTTGTTGCACATCCGCGATGCTGAGGGACCAAGGAAGACCGGAAGCACGGAGGCCAGGCTCGAGGCATTGGAGCAAGAAGTTTTCAAGTGTCAGGAGATGGTGGAGCGTTGTAACGCCCTCGATGCGGCTCACCGAGGGGTTGCGGAAGGTGAGCTCGGTTGGGTGTGAGGAGGCCGATCCGAGGCGTGGCGAGGATCTGATCGGGTGATGGTGCTCGGACCATGAAGCAGAGGAAGCAAGGGAGGCGACCGGGCACTGGACTTGGCGATCCGGCTCAGGGAGGTCGTGCGAAGGGTCGATCTGGAGGAAGAAGAAGGCCTCCACGACGTTATCGACACCGGGCTCGAGCTCGGCTTGGCTCGACCGGCCATGGCGACGGCGACGGCAGGGAGGCGCGTTGGGGAGGCTCCCGCCCAACTAACTGCGGGGATCGGTCGAGGAGGGTGACGGGGTGCAGGACGACATGTCGAAGACGAGCTTGAGGCCCTCCGGCCACGAGAACGATGATGGCCATCGACGGTTTATTTCTCTGCTCTCGGTGGTGCTCTCTGATCTTGAAGAAGAAGGAAAAATAGAGGGGAGGAAGAGAGATGGCGGCGCGAGGAGGGAAAAAGGAGGGAGAAGGAAACCCTAGGGCGAGGCCCGGGGCGGCTTTATAGAGGGGCACACGGGCGAGGGCGCCGCGGTGGCCATGTGCCCCATCCTTTTACTGTGAGAGAGAGAGCTGCAGGAGGAGGAAGAAAAGGTGAGGCGTGAGGGGATGACAGGTGGGGTCGCCTAGGTGATCCTATAGAATTTACCAGCGAGAGGGAGAGAAGGGGCACGCTGGCACTAGCGGGGCTCTAGGAAGGAGGAGGCCCAAGTGCAGCGCCCCGGATAAGGCCCTTTTCCTTTTAAACAAACCCTCTGGCTAAATCAAACCAAAGATGCAAAAGAGAAAAGGCCATGGAGTTTGAGAAGAATTAGGCTAAGAACAAAATATCCTTGGACGTCAGGAATTATGCAGCATTTGAATAAAATGCTCTGGCAATTTTTTTAGAGACTGCAAATTCAAACAAGCTTGAAAATAATTCAAGCTTGAATAAATCCTTAGCCCAACCAAAACACTTCCAAAAGACTTGAAAACTGGAGGAGGTGGTCTTGGCATGGTGTAGGGAATAAAGAAATATAGTGAACATTAATCTGGAGCAGAAAATGTCACTAGAGAAATAATTGAAAGAAAGGGAAAAGGAGAAGTTTGGATGGGATAGAAACTTGGGTGAACTTGATGAATTGTTGCTGGTATGCGCATGGAACAAAAAAAATGAGGTGGAGATAAGAATAAGAGGGGTTCACACAAGAACACACAACAACACTTACTTATGCAAAACAAGGCATGATGATCATGGTGGAATGCAATAGAATGACAAGAGGCATATCACATCATGAAGCAGAGAACAAAGCAAGGACGGTGCAATGCAATATAATATAAGATGAACATGATGCAAGAAGCAAAAAGATAAGGCACTCAACATGATCATGGCATAAACATATAAGAATTAAATAAGCAAAACAATTATGAAAATACAACAAACATAATAAACACATGACAACAATTAAAATAAATGGAAGGGCAACTGATGCGTCAGTCTCGGGGCGTCACAACACTCCACCACTACGAGAGGATCTCGTCCCGAGATCTAGAATGGCACCGGAGGGAAAACGGAAGAGAAAGAGAAGAGGTAAAACTAAGTTGCTTCTTTGACAAACGAGTGAAACCAAAGAACCTTGAAAAGGTTAAGCCATTTCGCGAAAAGAATACAATGGAGATGAACGAAGTAGAAAACACTCCGTTAGTAAAAGGAAACAAGGAAGAACAAATTCAAACAGCACTCCGGTTGGAAAGATATGAAAGACTTGATAAGATGAAAAAGAACTTGAGCAAAAGGCACAACACTCCGGATAAATGGGATAAGCGAGGAAAAGAATATGAACTTTGACAACAGGATGATGGTTGAAGAAAGCAATATCACAATGCCTCCGGAACAGAAGTGAGAATGGAATGGAATGAACAACGAGAAACAAGTTCTTGAGAGAGCACGCTTACAACAAATGCTAGAACGGAGTTGTTCGAAAACCAACAACGAAAAGAATAAGCTTGATATGGTCTTATGGAATACATCTCAAATTATGAGGTGACAACCTGCCACTCACGGGAAAAGAATTGGATTGATAAGAACAAAGAGACGAGAAACTTATTTCACCGGGAGGATAAACGAAGAACTTGGATCAATGATAAATACCATAAGAGCGACAATCCTTACAGGAAAGCTTTATGTGAAATATAGCCCAAGATAACTCCAATGAAGAGATTGGTGGATTTAAAATACCTCATCTTGATAACTTGTGAAAAACTAAGTACGAAGGGAAATTATCAAGAATGACATAACACCACCTCAAAAGATATGCGAGAAAGAATTGCACTCCGGATTGCAAGATGAAGAACACTTGAGCTTCAATGAAAAGAATCTCAATGAACACTTCGAGAATGAATTAGTTCATAGATGAAATATCATGTAGAACCTTCATGAAGAACTCTGGTAAACAAAAGGAATGATCCAACAAAAGGAAAGAGAAGTTGAAAACACAAGGTGAATCCTTGTAATGATTTAGATGAATCTCTGGAATAAGGAATTGAATTTACTCGACGAAACAAAAATAAGAATTATGTTATGCGTAACCTTCACCAATTTAGATTGATGACAAGCAACGGATTTGGCATACTACTTATTCTCGTAGAAAGGATTAAATATAGATATCGCACCAACTTGAGAATGCCTTCAACGGAACACCGGTGGAATCGAAACAACGAATGAATTGATATGATAATGAAAGAAGAGGAATCTTGCATGAACCACCGTAAGAATTAAAATGACCGAAAGGAAGATAAAGGAACACCGGTTAGAATTATGAAATGAATGAGGATACTTGAGAGAATTTAGATACAAGTGAACGAAGAGATTCCGAGATGATTAGAAAACACTTGAATGAAGCACCGATAAGATTTAGAGAATGAGAGCTGAAAGCTGAGAATGAATAAATCTGAGATGATGGACTCCGGATGATCAAACTGAAAAGACTCCTGAATTGCTCCGGATAGGTGAAAAGAAATCTCACAACCAAAGAGAATTATGAGAGGATGGCAACAAGCTAGAATCACGAATCTTGAAGGGAATGGAACAAGATTGAGAGAAAATCTCTTCTTCGGTCTTCAAATGATGAGAAAGACGACGAGAAACACCAACAATAATTTTAGAGGCACTCCGGAATGAAAAATGGAAAAGTTGAGCCAACGAAGAAAAGAAATTGAGAGATCTTGGAGAAACACATATGACTGATGATGAATCATTCTTACGTCAAACTTTAAAAAGAATTTAGGATAGCTCCGGGAAAAGAGAAGAGTCAGGTAAGATCCTGGAAAAAGACCTGTGGGTTAGGGGCCACTCAAAAGAAACACCATTGAACGATTACTTGAAAAGAGAGATTGCAGCGGTTGAATTAAAAGACTTGAATGAGATAACAGCCTCGAGATAGGTTGAACGGATCTTGAATGACAAGACGAGCCTTCTGAGATATCTTCAGCACTCCGGAACAATTGAATAGCGAGAGGTGAAAGATTAAGAATTGCACCGGCATGAGGAAGCATTGAAAACGGGGAAAGGGATATGATCAACACCAAAAGCTTGAATTGGATCCACCGTAGATGAAAAAGAACGAGTAATGATAACTTGAAGCTCCGTTAGTATCTTCCTGAGAATCACCGGATAAAAACATGAAGGAAAAAGAATGGAGAGACTTCCATCAATAAAATGGATAGTGATTAAGAAATATGAATCCTTGAACAAAAATGGGTGGGTGGGCGGGAAAACAAAGACAATTTGGGATGGATGAAACGAACACCGTTGAGAAAGCTGAGATTGAATCTTGCAAATTTTGAAATTGAACGGATCCACTTGAAGAGAGACGCAACGGTTGAAAAGGATTGCCATGACAATCTCGATTGTTAAGAAGGATTAGTATTCACATAGGAATATGAGAACACCACTTAGACAAGGGATGGAATCAACATTTGACTTCGAAGCAACTCGAATACCACAACTCAAAAACAAAACAAAGGATTGGCTTGCAGAATAAGCCGGAACAAACATATGATAGAGATTTCGTCCGAAGTTTTCGTGGTGGGGCCTACACGGGCTCGATCCTACAGCACCATCATGTACAAGGCAGTGCACATGACATACGAAGCATCCCCGAGTCGGCATAGCCAAGGACTCTTTAAGACACAACGAGACCACTGTAAAACCAACCGTGGATAGGCGGACCACTGGACGTCGAACCCCAATTTCATATCATATATCTGTCGGAAAGATATCCTAAGAGCTACTTGAATTCCCACTTATAAACTCCCAAAACTTTCTGGTTATGCAATCAGGTGTTGGGGATACAGGGGAAGCATAATATCTCACCCAAAAGTTGCAAATCCTACATCCAGATGTATCCATCCTTCAACACATAACCAAGAAACCTTCGGAAATCGTCTACCTCAACCTTCGAAAAGCATCCGTTATACGAGTTATGGCAATACTCCCGAACTCCCGCCCCAGTACTGGGTGGCCTCGAGGTTATCTCACCAACAATTGCATAAAAGTGATTTTCGATGTCTTTGAAACTAAACTCAGGTATTCCAGAACTGCAACGATAAAATTGTGACGACAACACCTCAGAGCTCAACTCCCCGGGACACTGCCACAACCCCTAAATGACAGGAGGCACCAAGAACAATGTTCTCGTCACAAAACCATCGGAACGATTCCAAGATACTCACGTGATCCTAAAAAAATTTAGTGAAATTTGAGAAGAGAAGAGTCAAAACTCTACGTTAGGATGCCTCACCAGAGCGACGAAGGGACCGGGGAGTAAAAAGAATTCCTAACTCTCCGATATATATAATCCTAAAAGACTCAAAACATTATTCTAGACTCAACAATGCCAATGATTCGATCAAGCAGGGGGCTCCTAAGGTCGGGGAAGGCTCTAATACCAACTTGTAACCCCCTCGATGCGGCTCACCGAGGGGTTGCGGAAGGTGAGCTCGGTTGGGTGCGAGGAGGCCGATCCGAGGCATGGCGAGGATCTGATCGGGTGATGGTGCTTGGACCATGAAGCAGAGGAAGCAGGGGAGGCGACCGGGCACTGGACTTGGCGATCCGGCTCAAGGAGGTCGTGCGAAGGGTCGATCCGGAGGAAGAAGAAGGCCCCCACGACGTTATCAACACCGGGCTCGAGCTCGGCTTGGCTCGACCGGCCATGGCGACGGCGATGATAGGGAGGCGCGTTGGGGAGGCTCTTGCCCAACTAACTGCGGGGATCGGTCGAGGAGGGTGACGGGGTGCAGGACGACATGTCGAAGACGAGCTTGAGGCCCTCCGGACGCGAGAACGACGATGGCCATCGACTGTTTATTTCTTTGCTCTCGGTGGTGCTCTCTGATCTTGAAGAAGGAAAAATAGAGGGGAGGAAGAGAGATGGCGGCGCGAGGAGGGAAAAAGGAGGGAGAAGGAAACCCTAGGGCGAGGCCAGGGGCGGCTTTATAGAGGGGCACGCGGGTGAGGGCGCCGCGGTGGCCATGTGCCCCATCCTTTTACTGTGAGAGAGAGAGCTGCGGGAGGAGGAAGAAAAGGTGAGGAGTGAGGGGATGACAGGTGGGGCCGCCTAGGTGATCCTGTAGAATTTACCAGCGAGAGGGAGAGAAGGGGCACGCTGGCGCTGGCTAGGCTCTGGGAAGGAGGAGGCCCAAGTGCAGCGCCCCGGCTAAGGCCCTTTTCCTTTTAAACAAACCCTCTGGCTAAATCAAACCAAAGATGCAAAAGAGAAAAGGCCATGGAGTTTGAGAAGAATTAGGCTAAGAACAAAATATCCCTAGACGTCAGGAACATGATCATGGCATAAACATATAAGAATTAAATAAGCAAAACAATTATGACAATACAACAAACATAATAAACACACGACAACAAATAAAATAAATGGAAGGGCAACTGACGCGTCAGTCTCGAGGCGTCATAAGCGTGGACTTGATTCCAATCACATTATGATCACGGAGTTCACCAACAACCACAAGCTGGACGTCAAGGACATTGGGGAGGCCATCTTCAAGCTTCATGAGAAAATCGAGCACCTCCAAGCCCAAATTTATGACCTGCAAAACCAAAACTGTGAGTATGAATATAGATTCAAGAGGATGAGTTTGGCTGCAAATTTAAGGTTTCAGGAGACTCGATCATCCTTCTATGATGGTGAGCCTATGCCCTGGAAGAAGGACGACAAGACTATGCCATCAACAAAATCACCACCGTCTCCAGCAACAAAGAAGAATTGAGTATCTGGTATGGGCACTCCACTTGGCAATTGCCAAGCTTGGGCGAGTGCCCTGGTATCGTATCACCATCACTTTATCTTTACCCTTTTTCTTAGTTCGGTCCTTTTGGTAATATCTTGATCTAGTAGAATAGAAGTTCTTAGTGTGATCTAGTTGTGAGTTTTGCTTTATTATCCTTCTATGTAATCAAGTCCGTGAGCTATATAATAAAGATTAGTGTTGAGTCAAGGGCTTGATTATTTTGCCATGATCCTAAGTGAATAAAAGAAAAGAGAAAGAAATAAAAAGAAACAGAGAGATCATGTGAGTCTTATGGATAGTAATGAGCTCACATAGAAAAGTATGATGAATAAAAGTTGTTGAGAGTTGACAAGCATAGTTTTGGTCATCGTTGCAATTAATAGGAAGTAATAAAGAAAGAGAGGTCTTCACATATAAATATACTATCTTGGACATCTTTTATGATTGTGAGCACTCATTAAAATATGACATACTAAAGAGTTGTCATTGGACAAGGAAGACAACGTAATGGGTTATGTTTTCTTACATCTGAGATGAATTATATTGTCTTGGATCTTCCAACATGATGAGCTTGCCTTTCCCCCTCATGCTAGCCGAATTCAATGCACCATGTAGAGATACTACTTGTGCTTCCAAATACCCTTAAACCAGTCTTGCCATAGAGTCCACCATATCTACCTATGGATTGAGTAAGATCCATCAAGTAAGTTGTCATCGGTGCAAGCAATAAAAATTGCTCTCTAAATATGTATGATTGATTGGTGTGGAGGAAATAAGCTTTATACGATCGTGTGATATGGAAATAATAAAAGCGACAGACTGCATAATAAAGGTCCATATCACAAGTGGCAATATAAAGTGACGTTCTTTCACATTAAGATTTTGTGCATCCAACCATAAATGCGCATGACAACCTCTGCTTCCCTCTGCAAAGGGCCTATCTTTTACTTTTATCTCCTATATTTCATAAGAGTCATGGTGATTTTCACCCTTCCTTTTTAGACTTTATCCTTTGGCAAGCACAATATGATGGAAAGATCCTGGTATATATGGCTAATTGGATGTGAGTTTTCATGAACTATTACTGTTGACATTACCCTTGAGGTAAAACGTTGGGAGGCAAAACTATAAGCCCCTATCTTTCTTTGTGTCCGATTAAAACTCCATACCCATAAGTATTGCGTGAGTGTTAGCAATTGTGAAAGATTATACGATAGTTGAGTATGTGGACTTGCTGAAAAGCTCTTATACATTGACTCTTTCCTATGTTATGATAAATTGCAATTGCTTCAATGACTGAGATTATAGTTTGTTAGTTTTCAATGAAGTTTAAGATTCATACTTGATATTGTGATTGAATTATTACTCTAGCATTAGAGATTATATGACAAGAATTATATAAGTTGTTGTTCTAAGAATGATCATGATGCCCTCATGTCCATATTTTATTTTTATCGACACCTGTATCTCTAAACATGTGGACATATTTTTCGATTTCGCCTTTTCCATTGAGGACAAGCGATGTCTAAGCTTTGGGGAGTTGATACGTCCATTTTGCATCATGCTTTTATATCAATATTTATTGCATTATGGGCTGTTATTACACATTATGTCACAATACTTATGCCTATTCTCTCTTATTTTACAAGGTTTACATAAAGAGGGAGAATGCCGGCAGCTGGGATTCTGGGCTGCAAAAGGAGCAAATATTAGAGACCTATTCTGCACAGCTCCAAAAGTCCTGAAATTCCACGGAAGACGTTTTCCAAATATATAAAAAATACTGAGAGCAAGAACTTCACCAGGGGGGGCCACACCCTGCCCACGAGGGTGGGGGGCGCGCCCTACCCCCTGGGCGCGCCCCTACCTCGTGGGCCCCCTGGTGGCCATCCGGTGGCCATCTTCTGCTATATGGAGTCTTTCGATGGGCAAAAAATCATAAGCCATCTTCTCGGATGAAACTCCGCCGCCACGAGGCGGAACCTTGGCGGAACCAATCTAGGGCTCTGGTGGAGCTGTTCTACCGGGGAAACTTCCCTCCCGAAGGGGGAAATCATCGCCATCGTCATCATCAACGCTCGTCTCTTCGGGAGAGGGCAATCTCCATCAAAATCTTCATCAGCACCATCTCATCTCAAAACCCTAGTTCATCTCTTGTATCCAATTCTTGTCTCCAAGTCCGGGATTGGTGCTAGTAGGTTGCTAGTAGTGTTAATTACTCCTTGTAGTTGATGCTAGTTGGTTTAATTGGTGGAAGATCATATGTTCAGATCCTATATGCATATTAATACCCCTCTGATTATGAACATGTCTATGCTTTGTGAGTAGTTACTTTTGTTCCTGAGGACATGGGAGAAGTCTTGCTATTAGTGGTCATGTGTGTTTGGTATTCGTTCGATATTTTGATGAGATGTATGTTGTCTCTCCTCTAGTGGTGTTATGTGAACGTCGACTACATGACACTTCACCATTATTTGGGCCTAGAGGAAGGAATTGCGGAGTAATAAGTAGATGATGGGTTACTAGAGTGACATAAGCTTAAACCCTAGTTTATGCGTTGCTTCTTAAGGGGCTGATTTGGATCCATATGTTTCATGCTATGGTTAGGTTTACCTTAATACTTTTGTTTTAGTTGCGGATGCTTGCAATAGAGCTTAATCATAAGTGGAATGCTTGTCCAAGTAAGGGTAGTACCCAAGCACTGGTCCACCCACATACCAAATTATCAAAGTACCGAACGTGAATCATATGAACGTGATGAAAACTAGCTTGACGATATTCCCATGTGTCCTCGGGAGCGCTTTACATCATATAAGAGTTTGTCCAGGCTTGTCCTTTGCTACAAAAAGTATTGGGCCACCTTGCTGCACCTTATTTACTTTTGTTACTTGTTGCTCGTTACAAATTATCTTATCACAAAACTATATGTTACCTCTTATTTCAGTAGTTGCAGAGAATACCTTGCTGGAAACTTCTTATCATTTCCTTCTTCTCCTCGTTGGGTTCGACACTCTTACTTATCGAAAGGACTACGATAGATCCCCTATACTTGTGGGTCATCAACGTGGCACGGCCCAACAGAGGCCCATTCTAGTGAAAAGTCCGACCTGTTTGACTTGGTCAAAAGGTAACGGGCCGGCCCATGGAAAGCCTGTTAATGGCCTATTCAGATATAGCCCATTTATGGCCCACTAACTCACGGCCCATTATAGCCTATCGGAATTAAGCCGAGTAGCTTCATTTGGGCCATCCAATATGATTCCAGCCCATGTATGACCCATGATGTCTTTCGGCCCATACGAGGCCATTTGTAACTCTTCTCCCAATAACAGCCCGTGGTGAATCTGGCCCGCAATGAACAGTGTACCTCTTTATACCCATCAACGACCCATTATTCCATTGGGCCGTGTCCAACCCATGTTATCTTTCGGCCTTCTCAGAGCCCATTTATTCTTGGGCTCATTTCCAGCATTCAGTTACTTACGGCCCGTTACTGGCCTTTTCTACTTGTGGGCCAAATTCAGTCTGTGGTTACAGTCAGCCCGTTTGCGGCCCGTTAATTCGTTTGGCCATTTTCATAGTGTCATCAACAACGGCTGATTAACGACGACTCGTTATTGTCGGCCCATGAACGGATGATTCCAAATCTAGCCCGTTTACGGCCCATAATGCTGTATGTTATTGTCCCATGTTTGGCCTATCGATCATACGGTAACTCAAACACTACATCAAGACATGACTTTTGGGTTCTCTCATTGTCGTCAAGATAGTTTTTATCAGCTTTCTTGGAGACCGACAGGGATGTCTCACTATCTTGAACCTTATCTGCATTACTTCCTTTACCATTGCATAACGGGGTACTGTTCTCCAATATTTTGTCCGCACTCTAAATGAGAAACAAGCAGACACATCACAGGTTTACCATGTTGTATATGAAACTCATTTTGGTAAATCAGTTCAGTAGTAGGATAACAACATGAAACAAACATATATCGATGTACCATGGTCACTTTATGGTCTATATCATTCTAGTTTTTGTTGCCAAATCAAGATAGAGACACAGTTCAAATAATCTTTGTTCAATACAAAGGAGAATAGACAGAATATAAGTGTGGGGAACTATAGAGCAGTAACAACACTTGTAATGTGCATAACATGAGAACATAGAGAAACAGGTTTAAAACATACCTGTTGCACCATTGGAGTTTCAATTACATCCTTCAAATTTGAAAATAGTTGGTATGAGTAAATACAGTGATGCAAGAGCAAAGGAGTATGAACCATAGTTAGAGAACCTGACCTGAGAACAATTATTCTGCTCCTTCAAGCGTTGAGTTGGGATTTAGAGTGGTGGTCCTGGTGCTTTGGGCACTACAGTTCCCTTACTAACTACTCGTGTTTGGGTGCTCTGTGGTGGAGACGGTGCTATGTCAACTGGAACTGGGTTACTATCTGCTGGGGTTGGGGTTAGAAGGGGTGTAGCTGGTTCACTGTCCAACTGGGTAGGGGTACAATCTGCGAGAGTCTGGGTTATGTATGGTGAGCTGGTTCTTGGGAAAGTACAACCGTGGTTCTATCTGCATCAACTGGTAGCACTATCTATGTTGTTACTCCCTTGGATACTGCCATCACCCTCTCCAATTCAAATGGCTGATAAACAAGAAAAGTAATTGAATGTATAGACATTGTATGATATATAGGTGCAATGAATAGTGGGGAATAAAGGAGGGCATGAAATAATTCACATTTATGTTGTCTAATGATATGTCTCCATCGTATCAACTTTTCCAAACACTTTTTCCCTTGTTTTGGACTCTAACTTGCATGATTTGAATGGAACAAACCCGGACTGACGTTGTTTTCAGCAGAATTGCCATGGTGTTATTTATGTGCAGAAATAAAGTTCTCGGAATGCCTTAAAACTTCACGGAGATTATTTTTGGAAATAATAAGAAATACTGGCAAAATATCAAGACCGCCCACACCCTAGACACGAGGGTGGGGGCGCGCCCCCTACCTCGTGGGCCCCCTGGAGCTCCTCTGACCTCAACTCCGACTCTATATATTCGTGTTTAGAGAGAAAAAAATCAGAGAGAAAGATTCATCGCGTTTTACGATATGAAGCCACCGCCAAGCCCTAAACTCTCTCGGGAGGGCTGATCTGGAGTCCGTTCGGGGGTCCGGAGAGGGGAATCCGTCGCCATCGTCATCATCAACCATCCTCCATCACAAATTTCATGATGCTCACCGTCGTGCGTGAGTAATTCCATTGTAGGCTTGTAGGACGGTGATGGGTTGGATGAGATTTATCATGTAATCAAGTTAGTTTTGTTAGGGTTTGATCCCTAATATCCACTATGTGAGATTGATGTTGCTATGACTTTGCTATGCTTAATGATTGGCTTGTCACTAGGGCCCGAGTGCCATGATTTCAGATCTGAACCTATTATGTTTTCATGATATATATGAGAGTTCTTGATCCTATCTTGCAAGTCTATAGTCACCTACTATGTGTTATGATCCGGCAACCCCGAAGTGACAATAATCGGGACCACTTCCGGTGATGACCGTAGTTTGAGGAGTTCATGTATTCACTATGTGTTAATGCTTTGGTCCGGTACGCTAGGACCCCGATGCCACGGGAGGGTATACATGCCTACATTACATTGATGAATTGGAGCTAGTTCTGTGTCACCCTAGGTTATGACTGTTACATGATGAACCGCATCCGGCATAATTCTCTATCACCAATCCATTGCCTACGAGCTTTCCATATATTGTTCTTCGCTTATTTACTTTTCCGTTGCTATTGTTACAATCAATACAAAATACCAAAAACGTTACTTTTGCTATCATTACCTTTTGCTATCATTACCACTACTATCATATTACTTTGCTACTAAATACTTTGTTGCAGATATTAAGTTTCCAGGTGTGGCTGAATTGACAACTCAGCTGCTAATACTTGAGAATATTCTTTGGCTCCCCTTGTGTACTCTACCCTCGATCCCCTATACTTGTGGGTTATCAAGACTATTTTATGGCGCTGTTGCCGGGGAGCATAGCTCTATTCTTTGAGTCACTCGGGATTTATATCTTCTTATCATTATGACGAACTTGAGAGATCCAAAAACCAAGATTTATCCCTCAACTACGAGGGGAGGTAAGGAACTGTCGTCTAGCTCTGCACTTGATTCACCTTCTGTTTTGAGTAAGCTTGCGACACCTAAACCTGCTTCTGCTATTGATTCTGATATGTTGCATATTATTGATGATGCTACTTCTGCTATGCATGATACTTATGATGAAACTACTTCTATGCTTGATACAACTCTGCCACTTGGTGTATTTCTTGATGAACAACTTGCTAGGGCTAGAGAGAATGGAATTATTGAAACTGATAATACTGATGAAAGTGATTATGAAGGCTCTCCTAATAAATATTAATTACCTATTGTGCCTGAGCGCTATGTTATGGATGAAGAAACTAAGAGAGACTTTTTTGCTTGCAATGATAGAAGTGATCTTAAGAAATTATTAGCTAAGCTTAAACAAAAAACTCTGTATGCTAGAATGAAATATGATCCTGCTTATGCTACTTCACCTATCTTTGTTATTGATAAGGATTATGAATTATCTATTGATCCTGATATAATTACTTTGGTTGAATATGATCCTTGTTATGGCTATGAATCTGAAACTGTTGTGGCACATCTTACTAAATTAAATGATATAGCTACCCTGTTCACTAATGATGAGAGAACTCGCTACTTTTATATCCTTAAAATATTCCCGTTCTCATTAAAGAGTGATGCTAAGATATGGTTTAATTCTCTTGATCCTTGTTGTGTGCGTAGTCCCCAGGATATGATTTATTACTTCTCTGCTAAATATTTCCCCACTCATAAGAAACAAGCTGCCATAAGGGATATATATAATTTTGTGCAAATTGAAGAAGAGAGTCTCCCACAAGCTTGGGGGAGGCTTCTCTAATTACTTAATGCTTTGCTTGATCACCCTCTTAAGAAAAATGAAATACTTGATATCTTTTATAATGGACTAATCGATGCTTCCAGAGATTACCTGGATAGTTGTGCTCGTTCTGTTTTCAGGGAAAGAACACCGGGTGAAGCTAAAATTCTATTGAATAATATGTTGACAAATGAAAATAATTGGACACTTCCTGAGCCAACTCCTGAGCCTATTCCTAAACCAACTCCGAAGAAAAGGGGTGTTCTATTTCTCAGTCCTGAAGATATGCAAGAGGCAAAGAAATCCATGAAAGAAAAGGGTATTAAAGCTGAAGATGTTAAGAATTTACCTCCTATTGAAGAAATACATGGTCTTAATTTACCGCCTGTTGAAGAAATATAGGGTTTTAATCCATCACCTATTGAAAAAACACATGGTCTTGATAACCCGACACAGGTAGTAAAGGTAAATTCTCTCTATAGATATGACAAAGCTGAAATCCCATTTACTAAGTTTGCTATCCCATGCTTAGATGAGTTTGATAAAGTTATGTTTAAGCAAGAAGACTTCAATGCTTATTTTGGTAGAGAATTAAAATGCAGTGCTGATGTGCTTGAACACTTGGGTGATTATATGGCTAATGTCAAAGGTGAACTTAAACTTATTAGTAAACATGCTTCTATGGTTACCACTCAAGTAGAACAAGTACTGAAAGTTCAAAATGATTTGCTCAATGAATTGAATAGTAAGAATAAGGACTATGCTGTTAGAGCGGCTACTAGAACTGGTACAATGACTCAGGAACCTTTGTATCCTGAAGGTCACCCTAAGAGAATTGAGCAAGATTCTCAGAGAAATAATATAGATGCACCTAGTCCTTCCAAAAGGAAGAAAAAGAAAAATGATAGGACTTTGCATGCTTCTACTGAACCTATTGCTGAAACACACCTGAGAATCCAAATGATATTTCTATTTCTGATGCTGAAACACAGTCTGGTAATGAACAAGAAACTAGTGATAATGTAAGTGATAATGTTCATGTTGATGATCAACCTAGTAATGATAATGATATAGAAATTGAACCTGTTGTTGATCTTGATAACCCACAATCAAAGAATCAACGTTATGATAAGAAATACTTTGTTGCTAGGAAACACGGTAAGGAAAGAGAGCCTTGGGTTCAAAAACCCATGCCTTTTCATCCCAAACCATCCAAGAAAAAGGATGATGAGGATTTTGAGCGCTTTGCTGAAATGATTAGACCTATCTTTTTGTGTATGTGATTAACTGATATGCTCAAAATGAATCCTTATGCTAAGTATATGAAAGATATTGTTACTAATAAAAGAAAGATACCAGAAGCTGAAATTTCCACCATGCTTGCTAATTATACTTTTAAAGGTGGAATACCAAAGAAACTTGGAGATCTAGGAGTACCCACTATACCATGCTCCATTAAAAGAAACTATGTTAAAACTACTTTATGTGATCCTGGAGCCGGTGTTAGTGTTATGCCCCTCTCTTTATATCATAGACTTGATTTGAATAAGTTGACACCTACTGAAATATCTTTGCAAATGGCTGATAAATCAACTGCTATACCTGTCGGTATTTGTGAGGATGTGCCTGTTGTGGTTGCTAACGTTACTATTTTAACGGACTTTGTTATTCTTGATATTCCCGAGGGCGATAGTATGTCTATTATTCTTGCAAGACCCTTTTTGAATACTGCAGAGGCTATTATTGATTGCACCAAAGGCAATGTCACTTTTCATGTTAATGGTAATGAGCATACGGTACACTTTCGGAGGAAACAACCTCAAGTCCACAGTATCAATTCTATTGGAAAATTTCATTGATTATTTTTGGAGGTTTTGAATTTCCTCTTCCTACTATCAAGAAGAAATATGATATTCTTATTCTTGGGGGTGTGCATATCCCCGTTGAGGTAACCTAGTGTTATTCGAAAATTCTCTGGTTCCATGTTATTCGGAATGAGTTTGTTAACAAGACTTGATCAACCTTGTTAATGGATTCCTTTTGATGATCATGAGATGGATGAATTTAGAAAACACAACTTTATGTACCCTCTTTCTACTTTCTGTTATTTATCAAATAAAGCAAAAATAGTAATTTCTGTCTGTTTTCTGATTATCCGTGCAATATAAAAGTACCCCGAAAATAAAAGTTCTTCGAATGCCCTGAAATTTAAATATGATTTTTTTTCTGGAATAGAATATTTGGCACTGAGAACACGGCAGGGGGCATCAACTGGCCACGAGGGTGGAGGGCGTGCCCTACCCCCCTGGGCGCGCCCCCTGCCTCATGGGCCCACGGTGGCCCTCCTCCACTTATTCCTGCACCCACACACTCCGTCTTCCTCTCACAAACACCATTATCCAGCTCAAGAACGAGTTCTAGCTCACTTTGTTGCGATTTTCAATCTCCTTGCTTAAAGCAACTCTCACAAAACTGCTTTGGGGATTGTTCCTTGGTATGTGACTCCTCCAATGGTCCAATTAGTTTTTGTTCTAGTGCTTTATTCATTGCATATTTTTGCTGCTTAGGTGACCCTGCTCTTGAGCTTGCATGTCAAATTTATGTGGTTCCAAGTAGTTTTGATGCATGATATAGGCTCTATGCACTTGTAGGAGTAGTTGCTATCAATTTTGTTGAGTTTGGTTCACTTTTATTTGAAGTTACTAAAAATTTCAGAATTTTTCAGAAAATAATGAAGAGATTTTTGAGGGGCTCGTCGAGCCGAAGCTCAAAGGAAAAGCAAAATGAAGAAGCAAAGAGGCCCAAATATAATCTGCCTCGCATCGCGGAGGTTCGGCCGTGTGAATGGCCTTGTCATGATTTCTTGAGAGCAGCCGAGATTTATGATGATTTCTATGAATTGGCTGAGAATGGAGGCCTCACCGCCTTCCTCCACGACCAGCGCGAACAGTATCTCATACTCACCAATATCTTTGTGCAAAACTTTCATTTCCATGCTAGTAGCTCACCACCTACGGTGGAGTTTTATTTATATGATGAGCATAAGGAGATGTCACTTCATGATTTTTGTCGGGTTTGTTTGATCCCTTTCGAGGGCATCATAGAGGAACCACATCGCGGCGATGTGGATGGGTTTATTGATACCATCACTGTAGGGGAAACGAGGAAGGTTTCCGATGCACGAACTACTAGCATACACTTTCCTGTTCTACATTACTTTGCTATATTTGCTAGTAGATGCTTAATTGGGCGCAGAAACTGTGGAAACCTGAGTGCCCCCGATATTGTTATTTTGTGCCACGCCTTATTTTGTGATGATACATTCAGCATGGGTGCTATTATTGCAAAGCGGTTAAATCTTGACCGTACTAAGGGCCACGTCTTTGGAGGCATCTTCGCCTCGCGCCTAGCTGCACATTTTAACATACCTATTAGGCATTATGAGAAGGAAGAAAAATTGTTGCCTCCTGTTTATTTAGATTATAAGAGTATGGTATCACACGATTTTATTATTAAGAATAGGGAAAATGAGCTCAAATACAAATTGTTCTTTGATAAACATCATCCTGAGACTATTACCCTGCCTGCTCCTTCCTTGTTTGATTTATCTGCAGGCAAGTACCTTGTTCCGTTGGAGGCTATTCACGCCTACTGGAACCCAACATCAGCCACAGAGCCAGAGTCGGAACCACAAGTTGATCCTCCACGATAGTCTAATTACCAGTGGGATCCAGAGATGATTGCCAACCAGTGGCAATCAGAGTCTTCTTCTTCACAGTACGACCCCAAGTATTACTTTGGCTATCCGCTAGGCCATCCGTGGCATTAGACCAACTTAGGGTAAAAGCCTAAGCTGGGGGAGTACGTATTTCTCACCGACATTACATTTATGTTCACACACTCATTGCTAGATGCTGGTGCTCATACTTTTTCATTGTAATATCCATGCTAGTTTATTTTCTCTTTTTATGCTTTCTTCTTGTGTGTTTAATAAACATTAAGAAAAACAAAAAAATTAGTTGTAGCTTTTAGCTAGTTTTAATATCCATGCTTGTAATAGTAATTAAAAAGAAAACCCAAAAAGATTTCATGTTCATCTTTTTGCTTGTTGGGAGCTTTCCCATGTAAATAGTTCTATTTCTTTTCTTTTCTTTGGGGATCGATAGGAGAAGACCTATATTAAATTGTTGAAGTGGCTCTTATATGCATTATTGTTGATCTGACAAAAGAGCCCATATTGCCTTGTCTTCTCCTGTTTATTGAATGCTTGCAAGTTCCAGCTTAGTCCAATGCACGTGCACTATTATTATTATCCACATCGTTCGGTCGTGCAAGTGAAAGGCAATTATGACGATATATGATGAACTGATTGAGATGGGAGAAGTTGGTATGAACTCTACCTCTCTTGTTTTTGTAAATATGATTAGTTCATCGTTCCTGATTCAGCCTATTATGAATAAACATGTTTGCGTTGACAATTAGAGATCATAGTTTCTTATGCCATGCTTAATTAGCTAGGAGCTTATAATGGTTTACCTTGCATGCCAACATGCTATTAAAATGGTTGTGATGTCGTATGATAGGGTGCTATCCTCTTTTGAATGATTCGAGTGGCTTGACTTGGCACATGTTCACGCATGTAGTTGAAACAAAATCAACATAGCCTCTATGATATTTATGTTCATGGTCCATAATATCTTACTCATGCTTGCATTCGGTGTTGATTAATTTTAATGCATGTTCATGACTGTTGTCGCTCTCTAGCTGGTTGCTTCCCAGTCTTTTTCTAGCCTTCACCTGTACTGAGTGGGAATACTGCTTGTGCATCCAATCCCATAAACCCCAAAGTTGTTCCATATGAGTCCACCATACCTACCTATATACGGTATCTACCTGGCGTTCCAAGTAAATTTGTATGTGCCAAATTCTAAACCTTCAAATAATTATCATGTTTTGTATGCTCGAATAGCTCATGTATCAACTAGGGTTGTCTGTATATTCCATTTTAGGCGGGTTATTCTCAAGAAGAATGGACTCCGCTCCTAACTCACGAGAAAATGGCTGGTCACCGGGATGCCCAGTCGCATGCTTTATGCAAATCAAATCAAAATAATTGCAAACAAAACTCCCCCTGGGACTCTTGTTAGTTGGAGGCACTCGTTGTTTCGAGCAATCCATGGATTGATGCTTGTTGGTGGAGGGGGAGTATAATCTTTACCATTCTGTTTGGGAACCGCCTATAATGTGTGTAGCATGAAAGATATCGCCATCTCTTGGTTGTTATGTTGGCAATGAAAGTATACCACTCAAAATATTATTCATCTCTATTTCAAAACCGAGCTTTGGCACCTCTACAAATCCCTGCTTCCCTCTGCGAAGGGCCTATCTATTTACTTTCATGTTGAGTCATCATCCTCTTATTAAAAAGCACCAGTTGGAGAGCACCACTGTCATTTGCATTCATTACTGTTAGTTTACATTGAGTATGACTTGACTGGATCTCTTTTACCGTAAATTACAATGTCTAGTCAGTCCTTGATCTTTAAAGGTGCTCTGCATTTATGTTTTGCGGTCTCAGAAAGGGCTAGCGAGACACCATCTTGTTATATCATGTTATGATTGTTTTGAGAAAGTGTTGTCATCCGAGATTTATTGTTATTGTTCGCTAGTTGATTATGCCATTGACATGAGTAAACATGAGACCTAAGCGTTATCGTGAATATGGTTGGTTTATAATCTTTGCTGAAAACTTGAATGCTGGCTTTACATATTTACAACAATAAGAGCAAACAAAGTTTGTAAAAGTTTTTCTTTATCACTTTCAGTTTGTCAACTAAATTGCTTGAGGACAAGCAAAGGTTTAAGCTTGGCGGAGTTGATACGTCTCCGTCGTATCTACTTTTCCAAACACTTTTGCCCTTGTTTTGGACTCTAACTTGCATGGTTTGAATGGAACTAACCCGGACTGACGTTGTTTTCAGCAGAATTGCCATGGTGTTATTTATGTGCAGAAACAAAAGTTCTCAGAATAACCTGAAACTTCACGGAGATTATTTTTGGAAATAATAAAAAATACTGGCAAAATATCAAGACCAGGGGGCCCACACCCTAGCCACGAGGGTGGGGGGCGCGCCTGTCCCTTGGGCACGCCCCCTACCTCGTGGGACCCCTGGAGCTCCTCCGACCTCAACTCCAACTCTATATATTCGTGTTCGGAGAGAAATAAATCAGATAGACAGATTCATCGCGTTTTACAATACGGAGCCGCCGCCAAGCCCTAAACTCTCTCGGGAGGGCTGATCTGGAGTACGTTCGGGGCTCAGGAGAGGGGAATTCGTCGCCATCGTCATCATCAACCATCCCCCATCACCAGCTTCATGACGCTCACCGCTGTGCGTGAGTAATTCCATAGTAGGCTTGCTGGACGGTGATGGGTTGGATGAGATTTATCATGTAATCGAGTTAGTTTTGTTAGGGTTTTATCCCTAGTATCCACTATGTTCTGAGATTAATGTTGCTATGACTTTGCTATGCTTAATGCTTGTCACTAGGGCCCGAGTGCCATGATTTCAGATCTGAACCTTGTTTTCATGAATATATGAGAGTTCTTGATCCTATCTTGCAAGTCTATAGTCACCTACTATGTGTTATGATCCGGCAACCCTGAGGTGACAATAATCGGGACCACTTCCGGTGATGACCGTAGTTTGAGGAGTTCTTGTATTCACTATGCGTTAATGCTTTGGTCCGGTACTCTATTAAAAGGAGGCCTTAATATCCCTTAGTTTTCGCTAGGACCCCGCTGCCACGGGAGGGTAGGACAAAAGATGTCATGCAAGTTCTTTTCCATAAGCACGTATGACTATATTCGGAATGCATGCCTACATTACATTGATGAATTGGAGCTAGTTCTGTGTCACCCTAGGTTATGACTGTTACATGATGAGCCGCATCCGGCATAATTCTCTATCACCGATCCATTGCCTACCAGCTTTCCATATATTGTTCTTCGGTTATTTACTTTTCCTTTGCTATTGTTACAATCACTACAAAATACCAAAAACATCACTTTTGCTATCGTTACCTTTTGCTATCGTTACCACTACTATCATATTTACTTTGCTACTAAATACTTTGCTACAGATATGAAGTTTCCAGGTGTGGTTGAATTGACAACTCAGCTGCTAATACTTGAGAATACTCTTTGGCTCCCTTGTGTAGAATCAATAAAATTGGGTTGAATACTCTACCCTCGAAAACTGTTGCGATCCCCTATACTTGTGGGTTATCATCTAACCAAATAGGATAGCATGACACGATTTCACATATATGATGGCTAACTAAACAGGATAGCATGACACAATTTCACATTATGATGGCTAACTAAAAAAGATGAAAAGACATAGTTCAAAATATGATGACTATGTAAACAGGATGACATGATATAACTATATAATGTGTTTATTAAATAGGTTGGCATGCCATAATTGACATACATGCTGCTTTTGGAAACATGATAGCATGATATAATTCATGGATAGAATGACATAATTCAAAATATGATGACTGTAAACACTAAACAGGATGAGATGATATAACTATATGATGTCTTTATTAAATGGGTTGCCATGCCATAATTCAGATAGATGTTGTGTATGTAAACATGATGGCATGATATAATTCAAATATATGATTTATATAGTAATCAAGTAAGAAGATGGCAATCCATATATGATGTAAAACCTAAGCAATGCAAGACACCATGCATGACATGGGTAATATAACCCTGCCAAGTTTGAGCATAGACCTCAGGGGGGAAATAGGACTGGTCATCAGTCTCTGAATCCTCCTCTAAGGAGCTCTTTGTAACCAGCAAGATGTCTGCTTCAGCTGGTAGCATTGTCTGCTCTGAATTCCTTTTTTTCACTCCAGATACTTCCATCGCCGCTTTAAATGGCTTATGCACAGGAAGAGTAGTTGAACATACAACCGTTGTCGACAAATGGAACACGTAATACAAAAAAATGATAGCATGGTATAATTCCCATACATGATGATTGGCTAAACAGCATGGCATTGCATAATTCACATATATAATGCCTTTGCAACAAGATATCATTGCATAATTCACATATATAATGTCTTGTAATAAGATGACAATGTATAATTCACATATATGGTAATTAGACACTAAACAGGTGGCATTCACACAAAGCATGTCTAAACTAATAAAATGGCATAGCAATGCAAGACACCATATGCATGATATGAGCAACATAACCCTGCCAAGTTAGAGCATACACCTCGGGGGAAATAGGACTAGTCGTCTGTCTCTGAATCCTCCTCTAAGGAGCTATTCGTAACCAGGGAAATATGCGCTTCATCAGATAGCAGAGTCTGCTCTGAAGACCTTGTTTTCACTCCAGAATTTTCCATCACCATGTCAAATGGCTAATGCACACGAAGAGTAGTTGAATGTACTAACATTGTTGAAAAATGCAATACGTAATGAAAAAAAGGATGGCTTGATATAATTCACATATAAGATGACTGGATAAGCAGGATGGCATTGCAAAATTCACATATATGATGCCTGGCTAAACAAGATGGCGTTGCATAATTCACATAAACGATGAATAAACTGAACAGATGGCATTCACACAAAGCATGTCTAAACTAAGCAGATGACATATTTGATGTATAAAGTAAGCAATGGAAGGCACCATATGCATGAGATAACCAACATGAGCATGCCAAGTTAGAGAGAAGACCTCAGGGGGTATATAGGAGTGGTATTCTCCTTCTGAGTCCCCCTCAGAACAGATATCTTCCTCTTGATTACAATCCGAAATGGGTGGAGGGGGCTGCCTTTGCACCTACCATGGAGCGACGTCTGCATGAAATTTTATTGGCACGCAAGGCTCATCTCTTTTGCTCTACATGTTCAGTTCCATTGTGTACAATAACTGACATGCATAGGAATAAAACATAGTGAGATTATGTAAGGAGTGCATGCAGAAATCCAGAGTGATGGTAGCAATCTGCGGATAGACGCAAAATCAATGATAGCAGGCAGATAATGTCTTTAGTTAAAAAATACAAATAATGGCTTCTTTACTGTTTGTTTCCCACCCAACATGAAACTCATAGTAGACACCAGAGATTAACCAGATAGTAGATAGATACTATTGATTGCAGCCCTGATATGTACCCCACAACCACTTAAAAACTCAAGTTTGACCATTAATTTGGAGCTAACTCAGAGTCTAATCGGTGAACGGGACGATAAAGTAGCATGTAATATTAAGCGATGCATAACGTAAGTAGACACAAAAGAGTGCGACCTCTCTTGCGGACCCGTGTTGTCCTTGAGGTCATTTGCTCGGTTGATGATGGTAATGCAGTTGTCATGGATGCCCGCGGCGGGGAAGAAGATCTGAGGCGGCGAAAGACAGTCTGGAGGTCGGCTCCCTGCTATGCTGGACCCTTCCGTCGTTGGAGCAGGTGAGCTGGGGTGGACAACGGCGCAGTAGGAGCGGGACAAACCACACAAGGTTTTATTTGACAACTATCTATAAGAGAAGTAATTCTGTAAGGGCTCTTTTGAATTGGAGGATTCTAACAACGCAAGGGTAGGAAATACACAGTAATAGGATAGGAATGGACGTGCAAAACAGAGAATTTAAAAACACATGATTTCTACCAATCTTGGTGTTTGGTTCACAAGAATTGGATGATCATAGGATGCAAAGAAGCATAGTGAGATTAAGTCAAACCATAAGAAAATGTACGGTTATAATGCTATTATGCTACTATCTCTTAGTCTTGTGCTTCATGAATAGGAATTTGAAAAGGAGGACAAGTGGATATTAAAATTCCTACAGTTTTTCTTTCAAAGAGACACTAAAGGAACAAATCCTACAATTTTCCTTTGCTCCATTCCTTTGAACCAAATGCATTAATAGTAGTACCATAGGAAACTTTCCAATTCCTATGTTTTTCCTTTACTTTTCCTTTCAAGCACTGGCGATTCTAGTAGGCAGGCTTGAGCAAGGAAAAGCCTACACTCAGAAAATGTTTTTGTGCTACTTCTACTACTTTGGACCCTGGCCACTACCCTGCTAGCTCAACTCCCAGGCACATCGACAAATGCATAGCTCAAACGCGCAGAGATAAATAATGATGGCGTTCAAGAGAGTACATCACGGATAGCTAAGTTGCCTGGTACCTCACTACTTGTCATATAGTAGGAGAAACTAATCGTATTTCACGTTACTACGTGTGCTCAATGGACAATATATATAACATGTAGAGTAAAAAAGAGATGCAACAAGTGTACAACCTCTTTGGCGAAGCCATGTCGATCTCAGCGTGATTGGGTTGGTCGGTGAGGATGATCCATCTGACTTGGCTGTCGAAGGAGGGGAAGAACATCTTAGGCATCTTGAGATGGAGCCCGGGGTTCTGCTCCGTTGTGATGGAGGGTTTCGTCGTTGGAGCAGCTCTAGTGAGTTCTACGACGCCGAGGCTGAAGCAGGACAAGAGAGACAACGTCAACCTAAGTGGAATTGTAATAGCATCTCCAATAGATGATGCAAAATACATAACCACAAAGTGCTAGATGTAAAATACATCAACCGCTCATCTCTGAACTTAACTGTGAAACTGAATTTAACTGTCAAAACTGAACTTAACTGTCGAAACTTAATTTTTCTATCGTAACTAAATTTTACTGTCGAAACTGAACGCACTAGTAGTAGAAAAGTAGTAGCGACATCGCGTGCGAGAGCCGGGGAAGCTGGTCGTATAGCAGCATCAGTCGACTAACACCACCGGCCAAACCGCCGACCCCCGCAACCACTCTGAGGGCTCCAACTAGTGAACAAACAATTCTTAGAGCCGTGACCGGGCCTGGCTCGGAGTGGATAGCCCGAGCCGGCCTCCTGCTGCCGTGTCCCTCTCAATCCCCTCGACTAGCACTCCACTCCCGGCCCACCACAGTAGAGCTCGACCAGGAGTCCGGCCCCTGCCTCCGCGGCCCCAGAGGCCACTCCCTCCTAGAGGGGTGCCCCGTCGCCCGAGCCTATTTCCTTCTAGCATTCCAGCGCCGCACCGCCCACCCACCTCCCAGCATGACGGGCACCGCCCCCCACCATTGAACCCTAAAGACTCCGATACTGGATCTCGGTATCCCTCATCCGGCCGCAGCGCCCACCTCCCTCCCGCGGCTGGGTCTCTGTCCCTAAACTCCCCGGTGTGCGCGCCCCCAACCCCCCCCCCCCGCCCCAAATCCAATCGACAACTGACCAAAGTCCCGAAATTCAGTCGCTATGAGATGTAACAACCAAAAAGTGCTCGGGACCCCGTAGACTAGCCTCGCTCGCCGACGAGCGGCTAGGGCAAGAAGCAAGCCAGTCTCGCCTCTGATCCCGCGAAGCGCCCACGCGCGGCCGAACGCAACGAGACGACCCAGCGTAGAGCACTGACGAGCCCAGACAGCAGCCCAACCCCCCTCAGTGCCGGCCTGACGTCGAGAGCTAAAGCAAGCGTCCAAAAACTCCTACTGATGGACGAGTCTCCACCGACCCGCAGGGAGCGGACCGCGTGAGAGAAAGTGGACTGGTACAAAGCCATCATGGCTGGAGCTAGCAACCCTGTCCTCGTGCGACCCACGCTGACCAGCACTGATCGCGAAGATCGAAGCAAGAAGAGCTATATGAGGCGATTAGTGTACCACCTCTTGGAGCGCACCGCCTTGCCATTCAATCCGAGGAAGTCCGCTGCAATTCGCTAAGCTTACGCCTCCTCTCAGTGAATAGTTCCGACAGGCGGACTGCCCACCAAGGCGGTCCGGCAGTAAACTTATAAAATAGACTTCTAAGGGGTTATGTTGGGAGCCAGTCTACCCTGTGGACGACCAGGTCTGCCGTGACACCAACAGAGACTCATGGCTACGCACGCAAACGTGACTGCTTGCGCATGACACCACTGATCGACGGCGGATCCCTCACACCATCCCAATCCGGTGGCATGACGGGCCGCTAATGACCGCGTGGTAATGTGTGGATCCCGACGTCACGTCATCGGAAGAGGCCCACTCCGTGCTGAATCCGTCATTACTCCAAGTGGCGAGCTGCGGTAAATACATGGGGAGCTTGGGGCTCCCTCAGCGGGATGTTTCCGTGGCCTCAGGGCGTGTAACGAAATAGCCAGTGCGACCGGCGATGAGAGATGGAGTGGGGAACCCACACACGTAACATCATAGACCCAAAACCCTAACTTAAAGGAGGAAACGCAGACTATGCCCAGGCAACAAATAGTCCGAACGGGTCGTTACGGAAGTGAGCCACAACCACCCCGACCGCGACTTATGGTAGACTCAACCGTGCAGGTATACTCTAATCGGGGTCGACAGAGCTTGCAAGGGTGATCACGTGGGTCAGTCTGCGTCATGGATGTTGGGATTCCGCGGGACAGGTGAGAGAATGTTCTTCACACGGCGTAGTCAAAAAGCGGATAACGCTTCTCCATTCGAGGCATACCAGGCACCCGAGCATAGCGTTACGACCACTTACGTGAGGGAGTTTTGTGGAGCACACAACGAGCCCGAAGAACGTACTAACATTGAAACACGCTAATTTCGCGTGAGTGAGAGCAGAGAGACCGCGGAGGTTTGAAATGTTCACGGACGCCGAGCCAGGAAACAGATCCTCTAATCGCAGCATTAATGCTACTCTAGCCAACCTACCAAATGCGACACATGGAAATCCGTCGCGACGAAACCACAAATGACAGACTTCTGCACCACACAAAGAGCAAGTCCCGTGTACTAGTACCACAATCAAATCGCACTACAATAGCCATACAAAAACTGATCGGAATATCGGTACACTGCCTCCTTATGTTCAACTCAACAGAGTAAATTATCATCTACATGATCATAATCGGTTGCAATCCTACGTACTCAGAAGTGAGGATGCTTTTAGTACAGTTCCATAACGCTCGAGGATATGTACTACTGCACTTTAGAGGCATTCCAAACGTATATGTACTACCGCTTCAATATGAACTAAATTTGAACTCGTTTCTCTATTTGAATAAGATCTGCAATAATGATTGTTGTGAAGTCAAACCATTTGAATTTGTTTCTCTATTTTAATAAGATTTACAATCATCATTATTGTCAAGTTAAACCATCATTTGTGTATTATCTTCACAGCACACCACATGATTACTGTTGAGTTAGATATGAACTATGTGTACTATATGAACTCGAACTCGATTTTTTGAATCCACTTTATGTTGATTTCAAACCACAGTACATTTCAAGCTCTAGCTAGATCTTCATAATCAAAACCATGTCTCATATGTGTAATGTGTTTATCACATAATGTATGGTGCCCCGCCCCCTACTCCTGCAAGTATTTAGATGCAAGTTGCAAACGCCACACATTACCACAAATTCAAATAAAATGTGAGATTGTTCGATATATAGTATTGTTTAGATTGTTCAATATTTAGTTGTAAGCTGCAAACGCCTCACATTATCACAAATTCAAATAAAATGTCAAATTGTTTGATGTACAGTATGGTTTAGATTGTTCGACATTTAGCTATGAGTTGCAAATGCCATGATTATCACATTATGGTATAACATGTGCAAACCCACAACACGCGTGATCTACTATATTCATGCATGCATTTGTTTATAACACTATGATCTCCTATTCAAATATATGAATCCACTTTCATATCAAATTATCATCTTTGTTAGTCTCTTACACCCACACAATCCTCTAAACTTTGTAGCTAGCACTAACTTTCACTCGTGCACGCACATGCCCTCCTCACCCTCCCCCTCCCTCAGCACTCTATCCATCGCACATTCTTTTTTTAGGTCATTGTCCCACAGTCTCCACAACTCCTTTCCGACACACACCGAATGATAAACCTCTCCAGCGATGTCTTCCTACAACATACACACGCACCTTCCATCTCCTCCTTTCTGTGTCCATGCACCGAGTCTCTCATATGGTCCCACACACATGTAAACTCTCGCCCCTCTTTTCCTCGATCTCACAATCGCACACTCCTTCCCCTATCTAGCTAGTAGCTCGCCATCTCGCACCACCTCCTAGCTCTATTCTCTCTGTCTATCCGTCTCGCTGGGCCTTATTTGCCTCCAACAAATGGATGTACACTGACCGATCTCCCGCTATACATATAGCTAGCTAGGTCCTTATAACTTGTTTTCCCCATGCGTCGATCGATCTACATCATTAGTTATGTCTCTCCTTTCCTCCGACAAACAACAATTGATCTACCGATCTAGTTAGTTTTTCTTACCAAACACATGGTTCCCCTTCATCATCCATGCATGCGTCCCAACACATCTATCACGCACAGGCACACACAGAAACACGTCCCCACTCTTATTGATAATATTGCAGTTCTACCCTCAGTTTGTCTAGTAGGCCTCTCCCACCATCTTCGAGAAGCAACTCCATCACCCATCCAGCACTCTACCCCTCCCCCTCCCCCTCTCTGTCTCCTCTCTCTCTCTATCCCAACCTATTTCCCGTCCTTCAGTTATGTATGGATGTCGACTGATCTCCCTCAAGACATAGCTGGGTCTCTCCTTCTCAACACACATACGAGTCAATTCTAACTCTCTAGTTAGGCCTCTGCCTCCCCCTCCTCCCCCCACACACACCGATACATCGAGCGCTCTAGTCATGTCTCCTCGCCACACACAAACTTGCCCTGTGCCCTCCGACGTTCTGGTAGGTCAGTCGCCCTATATCTTTGACTTGCACACACACAATTTCGATGACTCTCACTACAAAATAAGACACATCCATGACATTTTGGGCCGAATGAAAAATTTTCTTGTCATACTTATGACACTTCCGTGACGATAATTGTGACAAAACCCGGTATCATCATAGATGTGGTGGGGTCCTACTTCTATGACAAAAAATCATGACAGAAAATGGTCTTTTCATCCTGGGTGGGCCGGAGACGCAGCTGCATGACATTATTTGGGCCGTCCATGATGGAAAAAACCGTGTTAGAAGCAAGGGCGAGGAAAATATCGGGGAGTTCCCGGTTACGGTGGGTGGTCGGGGGCCAAGCGATGCGCGTTTCTCACGTACGTACGTGCGTGTGTGTGTGTGTGTGCGAGGTGTTGGGCTCTAACTGAACCCGAGCGAGGCATTAGGCTCTAACTAAACCCGAGGAATTGCACTGCAGGCTACGTGTTACTGAACCCGAGCGATCAATCGATGGCTATTAACTGAACCCGATAGAGCGATTCCTTCACTACTGCTGCTAACTGAAGCCGATCGATGCTGCCTCTGGATGAAAAGTGAGCGTTGTTGGGGGATTTGGATGAACAGTTCCCGGTGGGGGTTGGATGAACATGAAGCCGTGGTAGTAGAGGCCGTTGCCGCTGGATGAACAGTACCCCAATCGATCGAGCAGGTGGATGAACAGGACCCCGTGGAGGGCTGGTTGAATAGTAGCCGGTGGAGGGCTGGTTGAACAGTAGTCAGTGGAGGGCTCGATGAACAGTAGCCCGTGTAGGGGTGGTTGAACAGGACCCCGTGGAGAGGGCTGGTTGAACAGTAGCCGGTGGAGGCTGGATGAACAGGAGCCCGTGGATGAACAGTCGCAGGTGGAGGCTAGAGGAGGTTGATGGTGGATGAACAGTCTCCCATGGAGGCTGGAGGAGGTCGATGGTGGAGATGAACAGTATCCCGTGGAGTCCTGTTTTGCGGTACGCCACACCCCTCCCGATGAACAGGACCCCAGTTTCGACCATAGCGCTCCAACACAAGTCTGTTTCCTCCGTTTTGCGGTACGCCACGCCCCTCCTGATCAAAAGGACCCCATTTCGACCGTAGGAGGTCCAAGAGAAGTCCGTTTCCTTCGTTTTGTGGTACGCCTAACCCCTCCCGATGAACAGGATCCTGTTTCCATCGTGGTCGGTCGAACACAAGGCCGTTTCCTCCGTTCTGCGGTATGCCAGGCCTCGTTTCCATCGCCGGTTCCGTTTAAGCCGGTTGGCTCCTGATGAATGGCACGCGTTCCGTTGCCTCCCAATGAACACGACGCATTTTGTTGCCTCCCGATGAACACGACGACAGCGCAGCTTCTCCGTTCAGACCCATTGATGTACACGAGCCCTGGTCGTACATATGCGCGAGTAGGCGTTTGAGACCCCACCAGTATGTACGTACTTGGCCGTGTTTTCTTTCTTGCACCCTGGCCGCTATACGTACGTGTACATGCTACGTGTGCGCCTCTACTACGACACGTGCGTGCCTCTACTACGAGACGTGCGCGCCTCTACATCGACCAGTATTTACGTACACATTCGCGAGAAGAATGACAAAGCAACATACGCTTCGACCAAGTGGGTCCCGACTGTCAGGCACATCCTTGCGTGCGAAGATGTAGCTGGTGGGTGCCAGCAGTCACGGGACGAATCATTTTTTTAGCCCGTAATATGGACGCACTTCCTTGCGTGCGAAGATGTAGCTGGTGGGTCCCAGTAGTCAGGGAAAACGCTTTTCTGCGAAATACGGTGGCCCGTCCGGTGGGTCCCTGCTGTCATGTGGAGGAATAATTATTTTGCACGTAATAAGAGGCACTTCCTTGCTGTAGCCGTGGACCCAGCTGTCAGCATCTCCACATACAGTACTCTTCCGACGGAAGTCGTTCAGTGACCACATTGACCACTCCACGCCGAGAGCACCAAGGCGGTGGGCGACGGCGAGGCCTAGGATGGGGACGACGCGGAGTCGGGGAAGACGCGGAAGTGGTTGCCCACGCGGAGAGGAGTACGAGGGTTCACTGGTTCGATTGCGGTGTGAGGATGCCGTCACCGCAGGGCCTGGCCAGCGGTGGGAGTAGTAGGGGCAGTGAGGCTTCCGCGGCAGCACAGCCGGCCACGGGTGGCAGGAGCAGGCGGTCTCGCCTACACTCGTTTGGGCGGCTGGTGCAAGAAGAGCAACGATTGAAGAAGCAGCAGGACCGTTCGATTCAAATCCAACGGTCACTGCTACTAGAATCGTTTGTTCACTAAGTTGACAAGCCCTGCGTACGCGTCAACTTAGTAGGCCCACAGGTCAGCCTCCCAACTGATACGTCTCCGTCGTATCTACTTTTCCAAACACTTTTGCCCTTGTTTTGGACTCTAACTTGTATGATTTGAATGGAACTAACCCGGACTGACGCTGTATTCAGCAGAATTGCCATGGTGTTGTTTTATGTGTAGAAAACAAATATTCTCAGAATGACCTGAAACTCCACGGAACATCTTAGAAAAAATAATAAAAAATCATCAACAAAGATGAAGACCAGGGGGGCCACACCCCTGTCCACGAGGGTGGGGGCGCGCCCCCTCTAGGGCGCGCCCCCCTACCTCGTGGGCCCCCTGGATGCCCTCCGACGCCAACTCCAACTCTATATATTTTCTTTCGGATAGAAAAAAATTAGAGAGAAGAAATCATCGTGTTTTACGATACAGAGCCGCCTCCAAGCCCTAAAACCTCTTGGGAGGGCTGATCTGGAGTCCGTTCGGGGCTCCGGAGAGGGGGATTCGTCGCCATCGTCATCATCAACCATCCTCCACCACCAATTTCATGATGCTCACCGCCGTGCGTGAGTAATTCCATCATAGGCTTGCTAGATGGTGATGGGTTGGATGAGATTTATCATGTGATCGAGTTAGTTTTGTTAGGGTTTGATCCCTAGTATCCACTATGTTCTGAGATTGATGTTGCTATGACTTTGCTATGCTTAATGCTTGTCACTAGGGCCCGAGTGCCATGATTTCAGATCTGAACCTATTATGTTTTCATGAATATATGTGAGTTCTTGATCCTATCTTGCAAGTCTATAGTCACCTACTATGTGTTATGATCCGGCAACCCCGAAGTGACAATAATCGGGACCACTCCCGGTGATGACCATAGTTTGAGGAGTTCATGTATTCACTATGTGCTAATGCTTTGTTTCGGTTCTCTATTAAAAGGAGGCCTTAATATCCCTTAGTTTCCGAGAGGACCCCGCTGCCACGGGAGGGTAGGACAAAAGATGTCATGCAAGTTCTTTTCCATTAGCACGTATGACTATATACGGAATACATGCCTACATTACATTGATGAATTGGAGCTAGTTCTGTGTCACCCTATGTTATGACTGTTACATGATGAACCGCATCCGGCATAATTATCCATCACCGATCTGGTGCTTACGAGTTTTCCATATACTGGTTTACGCTTATTTACTTTCCCGCTGCTACTGTTACAATCACTACAAAATACCAAAAACATTACTTTTGATGTCTTTACTTTTGTTGCCGCTACTGTTGGGGATCGTAGCAGAAATTTAAAATTGTCTACGCATCACCAAGATCAATCTATGGAGTAATCTAGCAATGACGGGAAGGGGACTGCATCTACATACCCTTGTAGATCACTAAGCGGAAGTGTTGCAAGAACGTGGATGAAGGAGTCGTACTCGCAGCGATTCAGATCGCGGTTGATTCCGATCTAAGCGCCGAACCACGACGCCTCCGTGTTCAACACACGTGCAGCCCGGTGACGTCTCCCATGCCTTGATCCAGCAAGGGGAGAAGGAGAGGTTGGGAAGACTCCGTCTAGCAGCAGCATGATGGCGTGGTGGTGGTCGAGGAGCGCGGAACTCCAGCAAGGCTTCGCCAAGCACTACGAGAGACGAGGAGGGAGAGGGGTAGGGCTGCGACAACAGGGGAAGAATTTCGTGTGTTGGGCTGCCCCTTTGCCTCCACTATATATAGGGGGAGAGGGAGGGCTGCGCCCCCACCTAGGGTTTCCACCCTAGGGGTGGCAGCAGCCCCAATCCCCATCTAGGGTGGCGGCCAAGTGGGGGGGAGAGGGAGGCGCACCATGCATGGGCCTTAGGGCCCATCTGCCCTTAGGGTTTGCCCCCTCTTCTCTCTAGGCGCATGGGCCTTGGTGGGGAGGCGCCCCAGCCCACCTAGGGGCTGGTCCCTTCTCACACTTGGCCCATGTATGCCTCCGGGGCCCGTGGCCCCTCTCGGTGGACCTCCTGACTCCTCCGGTGGTCCCGGTACACTACCGGTGATGCCCGGAACACTTCCGGTGGCCAAAACCATACTTCCTATATATCGATCTTTACCTCCGGACCATTCCGGAACTCCTCGTGACGTCCGGGATCTCATCAGGGACTCCGAACAACATTCGGTAACCACGTACATACTTTCCCTATAACCCTAGAGTCATCGAACCTTAAGTGTGTAGACCCTACGGGCTCGGGAGTCATGCAGACATGGCCGAGACAACTCTCCGGTCAATAACCAACAGCGGGATCTGGATACCCATGTTGGCACCCACATGCTCCACGATGATCTCATCGGATGAACCATGACGTCAAGGATTCAATCAATCCCGTATACAATTCCCTTTGTCTATCGGTACGATACTTGCCCGAGATTTGATCGTCGGTATCTCGATACCTTGTTCAATCTCGTTACCGGCAAGTCTCTTTTCTCGTTCCGTAACACATCATCCCGTGATCAACTCCTTGGTCACATTGTGCACATTATGATGATGTCCTACCGAGTGGGCCCAGAGATTCCTCTCCGTTTACACGGAGTGACAAATCCTAGTCTCGATTCGTGCCAACCCAACAGAAACTTTCGGAGATACCCGTAGTGCACCTTTATAGCCACCCAGTTATGTTGTGACGTTTGGCACACCCAAAGCACTCCTACGGTATCCGGGAGTTGCACAATCCCATGGTCTAAGGAAATGATACTTGACATTAGAAAAGCTTTAGCATACGAACTACACGATCTTGTGCTAGGCTTAGAATTGGGTCTTGTCCATCACATCATTCTCCTAGTGATGTGATCCCGTTATCAACGACATCCAATGTCCATGGTTACGAAACCGTAACCATCTATTGATCAACGAGCTAGTCAACTAGAGGCTTACTAGGGACATGGTGTTGTCTATGTATCCACACATGTATCTGAGTTTCCTATCAATACAATTCTAGCATGGATAATAAACGCTTATCATGAACAGTGAAATATAATATAATAATAACTAATTTATTATTGCCTCTAGGGCATATTTCCAACAGTCTCCCACTTGCACTAGAGTCAATAATCTAGTTCACATCGCCATGTGATTAACACTCACAGGTCACATCGCCATGTGACCAACATCCAAAGAGTTTACTAGACTCAATAATCTAGTTCACATCACTATGTGATTAACACTCAATGAGTTCTGGCTTTGATCATGTTATGCTTGTGAGAGAGGTTGTAGTCAACGGGTCTGCCATATTGAGATCCCTATGTATTTCGCAAAACTTTATGTCATATCGTAGATGATGCTACCACGTTCCACTTGGAGCTATTCCAAATTGTTGCTCCATTATACGTATCCGATATCTCTACTCAGAGCTATCCGGATAGGTGTCAAGCTTGCATCGACGTAACTCTTTACGTTGAACTCTTTATCACCTCCATAACCGAGAAACATTTCCTTATTCCTCTAAGGATAATTTTGACCGCTATCTGGTGATCCATTCCTAGATCTCCTTTGTACCCTCTTTCCAGACATGTGGCAAGGCACATATCTGGTGTGGTACTCAGCATGGCATACCGTATAGAGCCTATGACAAAAGCATAGGGGACGACCTTCATCCTTCCTCTTTCTTCTACCGTGGTCAAGCTTTGAGTCTTACTCAACTTCACACCTTACAACTCAGGTAAGAACCCCTTCTTTGACTGATCTATTTTGAACTCCTTCAAAAACATGTCAAGGTGTGCGTTCTTTGAAAGTATCATCAGGCGTCTTGATCTATTTCTATAGATCTTGATGCCCAATATGTAAGCAGCTTTATCCAAGTCTTCCTTTAAAAAACACTCTTCAAACAACCGTTTATGCTTTCCAAAAATTCTACATTATTTCGAATCAGCAATATGTCATCCACATATACTTATCAGAAATGTTGTAGTGCTCCCACTCACTTTCTTGTAAAGACAAGTTTCTAGCAAACATTGTATAAACCTAAAAGCTTTGATCACTCCATCAAAGCATATATTCCGACTCCGAGACACTTGCTCTAGTCCATAGAAGGATTGCAGGAGCCAGCATACCTTTTTAGCATCCTTAGGATCGACAAAACCTTTTATTGTATCACATACAACTTTTCTTACGAAAACTGGTAACAAAACTTGTTTTGACATCCATCTGTCAGATTTCATAATCGAAAAATACAGCTAATGCTAACATGATTCCGACGGACTTAAGCATCGCTACGGGTGAGAAATTCTCATCGTAGTCAACTCCTTGAACTTGTGAAAAGACTCTTTCCCACAAGTCGAGCTTCATAGACGGTAACATTACCGCCCATGTCCATCTTCTTCTTAAAGATCCATTTATCTCAATGGCTTGCCGATCATTGGGCAAGTCCACCAAAGTCCATACTTTGTTCTGATACATGGATCCTATCTCGGATTTCATGGCTTCTAACCATTTGTCAGAATACGGGTCCACCATCGCTTCTCCATAGCTCGTAGGTTCATTGTTGTCTAACGACATGATATCTAAGACAGGATTACCGTACCACTCAGGAGTAGTACATACCCTTGTCGACCTACGAGGTTCCATAGCAACTTGATCTGAAGCTTCATGATCACTATCATTAACTTCCTATTCAATAGACGTAGGCGCCACAGAAAACATCTTTCTGTGTTGCATCACTTTCTGGTTGAAATAAAGGTTCGACAATCTCATCAAGTTCTATCTTCCTCCCACTCAATTCTTTCGAGAGAAACTCCTTCTCGAGAAAGGACCCGTTCTTAGCGACAAACAATTTTCCCTCGAATCTAAGATAGAAGGTATACCCAACTGTCACCTTTGGGTATCCTATGAAGATGTGTTTGTCCGCTTTTGGGTTCGATCTTCTCCGGCTAAAGCCTTAAGCATCGCAGCCCCAAACATTAAGAAACGACAACTTTGGTTTCTTGCCAAACCAATGTTCATACGACGTCGGCTCAACGGACTTATATGGTGTCTTATCTAAAGTGAATGCAGCTGTCTCTAATGCATAACCTCAAAATAATAGCGGTAGATCAGTAAGAGACATCATAGATTGCACCATATCTCATAAGGTTCGATTACGATGTCCGGACACACCATTATGCTATGGTGTTCTAGGTGGATTCAACTGCGAAACAATTCCACAATGTCTTAAGTGATTGCCAAACTCATAACTCAGAAAATCCCCTTTGATCAGATCGTAGGAACATGATCTTCTTGTTATGATGATTCTTAACTTCACTCTGAAATTGCTTGAACTTTTCAAACGTTTCAGACTTGTGCTTCATTAAGTAAATATACCTATATCTACCCAAATCGTCAGTGAAGATGAGAAAATAGCGATATCCACCGCACGCTTCAATTCTCATTGGATCACACACATCAGCATGCATGATTTCCAACAAGTCACTTGCCCATTTCATTGTACCTAAAAACGGGGTCTTAGTCATCCTGCCCATGAGGCATGGCTCGCATGTGTCAAGCAATTCAAAATCAAGTGACTCCAAACATCCATAGATATGGAGTTTCTTCATGCATCTTACGCCAATATGATCTAAGCGGCAGTGCCACAAGAAAGTGGTACTATCATTATTAACTCTACATCTTTTGGCGTGAACATGTGTATTACCACGACCGAGATTCAATGAACCATTCACATAGGGTGCATGACCATGAAAGGTATTATTCATGTAAACAAAATAACCAGTATTCTCTAACTTAAATGAATAACCGTATTGCAATGAACATGATCTAATCATATTCATGCTCAACGTAGACACCTAATAACATTTATCTAGGTTCAATACTAATCCCGAAGGCAGATGGAGCGTGCGATGGTGATCTCATCAACTTTGGAAACACTTCCAGCACACATCGTCACCTCACCCTTAGCCAGTCTCCGTTTAGTCCGCAGCTTTTTCTTCAAGTCACCAATAATAGCAACTGAACCGGTATACAATACACAGGTGCTACCAGGAGTACTAGTGAGGTACACATTAATAACACGTATATACTTTGTTGAAGTTGCCAGCCTTCTTATCTACCATGCATTTGGGGTAATTCCGCTACCAGTGACCGTTCCCCTTATAATAGAAGCACTTAGTCTCGGGTTTGGTTTCAACCTTGGGTTCCTTCACTGGAGCGGCAACTGGTTTGCCATCCATGAAGTTTCCCTTCTATCCCTTGCCCTTCTTGAAACCAGTGGTCTTGTTAAACCATCAACACTTGATGCTCATTTTTGATTTCTACCTTTTGCGGTCTTAAGCACCGCGAACAGCTCCGGGATCAACTCCATCCCTTGCATGTCATAGTTCATCACGAAGATCTAGTAGCTTAGTGATAGTGACTATAGAACTCTATCAATCACTATCTTATCTGGAAGTTTAACTCCCACTTGATTTAAGTGATTGTAGCACCCAGACATTCTGAGCACATGCTCACTAGCTAAGCTATTCTCCTCCATCTTGTTGGCAAAATAACTTGTCAGAGGTCTCATACCTCTCAACATGGGCATGAGCCTGAAATCCCAATTTCAGCTCTTGGAACATCTCATATGTCTTATGGCGTTCAAAACGTCATTGGAACCCCGATTCTAAGCCGTAAAGTATGGTGCACTAAACTATCAAGTAGTCATCAGGATGTGTGTGTCAGGTGTTCACAACATCCACATACGACGTTGTAGGGGTTTGCACATCGAGCGGTGCATCGAAGACGTAAGCCTTCTGTGTAGCAGTGATGACACTCCTCGGACTACGGACCCAGTCCGCATCATTGCTTACAATATCTTTCAACTTGGTCTTTCTCTAGGAACGTATTGAAACAGGGAGCTACAACGTGAGCTATTTATCTACAACATATTTGCAAAGACAATTTAGACTATGTTCATGATAATTAAGTTCATCTAATCAAATTATTTAATGAACTCCCACTTAGATAGACATCCCTCTAGTCATCTAAGTGAAACATGATCCGAGTCAACTAGGCCGTGTCCGATGATCACGTGAGACGGGCTAGTCAACATCGGTGAACATCTTCATGTTGATCGTATCTTCTATACGACTCATGCTCGACCTTTCGGTGTTCCGTGTTCCGAGGCCATGTTTGTACATGCTAGGCTCGTCAAGTCAACCTAAGTGTATTGCGTGTGTAAATCTGGCTTACACCTGTTGTATTCGAACGTTAGAATCTATCACACCCGATCATCACGTGGTGCCTCGAAACAACAAACCTTCGCAATGGTGCACAGTTAGGGGGAACACTTTCTTGAAATTATTCCAAGGGATCATCTTATTTAAGCTACCGTAGTTCTAAGCAAATAAGATGTAAAACATGATAAACATCACATGCAATCAAATAGTGACATGATATGGCCAATATCATTTGCTCCTTTTGATCTCCATCTTCGGGTCTCCATGATCATCGTTGTCACCGGCATGACACCATGATCTCCATCATCGTGTCTTCTTGAAGTTGTATCGTCATCTATTACTTCTACTACTATGGCTAACGCTTTAGCAATAAAGTAAAGTAATTACATGACGTTTATGTTGCCACGCAGGTCATAAATAAATCAAGACAACTCCTATGGCTCCTGCCGGTTGTCATACTCATCAACATGCAAGTCGTGATTCCTATTACAAGAACATGATCAATCTCATACATCACATATATCATTCATCACATCCTTTTGGCCATATCACATCACACGGCACATGCTGCAAAAACAAGTTAGACGTCCTCTAATTGTTGTTGCAAGTTTTTACGTGGCTGCTATAGGTTTCTAGCAAGAACGTTTCTTACCTACGCCAAAACCACAACGTGATATGCCAATTTCTATTTACCCTTCATAAGGACCCTTTTCATCGAATCCGATCCGACTGAAGTGGGAGAGACAGACACCCGCTAGCCACCTTATGCAACTAGTGCATGTCAGTCGGTGGAACCAGTCTCACGTAAGCTTACGTGTAAGGTCGGTCCGGGCCACTTCATCACACGATACCGCCGAATCAAGATAAGACTAGTAACGGCAAGTAAATTGACAAAATCGACGCCCACAACAACTTGTGTTCTACTCGTGCATAGAAACTACACATAGACCTAGCTCATGATGCCACTGTTGGGGATCGTACCAGAAATTTAAAATTTTCTACGCATCACCAAGATCATTCTATGGAGTAATCTAGCAACGAGGGGAAGGGGAGTGCATCTACATACCCTTGTAGATCGCTAAGCGGAAGCATTGCAAGAACGCGGATGAAGGAGTCGTACTCGCAGCGATTCAGATCGCGGTTGATTCCGATCTAAGCGCCGTTCCACAGCGCCTCCGCGTTCAACACACGTGCAGCCCGGTGACGTCTCCCACGCCTTGATACAGCAAGGGGAGAAGGAGAGGTTGGGAAGACTCCGTCCAGAAGCAGCACGACGGCGTGGAGGAGCGCGGAACTCCAGCAGGGCTTCGCCAAGCACTACGAGAGACGAGGATGGAGAGGGGTAGGGCTGCGCCAACAGGGGAAGAACTTCGTGTGTTGGGCTGCCCCTTTTCCTCCACTATATATAGGGGGAGAGGGAGGGCTGCACCCCCACCTAGGGTTTCCACCCTAGGGGTGGCGGCAGCCCCAATCCCCATCTGGGGTGGCGGCCAAGTGGGGGGGAGAGGGAGGCGCACCAAGCATGGGCCTTAGGGCCCATCTGCCCTTAGGGTTTGCCCCCTCTTCTCTCTAGGTGCATGGGCCTTGGTGGGGAGGTGCCCCAGACCACCTAGGGGCTGGTCCCTTCTCACACTTGGCCCATGTATGCCTCCGGGGCCCGTGGCCCCTCCCGGTGGACCTCCGGACCCCTCCGGTGGTCCCGGTACACTACCGGTGATGCCCGGAACACTTCCGGTGGCCAAAACCATACTTCCTATATATCAATCTTTACCTCCGGACCATTCCGGAACTCCTCATGACGTCCGAGATCTCATCCGGGACTCCGAAAAACATTCGGTAACCGCGTACATACTTTCCCTATAACCCTAGCGTCATCAAACCTTAAGTGTGTAGACCCTACGGGCTCGGGAGTCATGCAGACATGGCCGAGACAACTCTTCGGTCAATAACCAACAGCGGGATCTGAATACCCATGTTGGCTCCCACATGCTCCACGATGATCTCATCGGATGAACCACGATGTCAAGGATTTAATCAATCCCGTATACAATTCCCTTTGTCTATTGGTACGATACTTGCCCGAGATTCGATCGTCGGTATCCCGATACCTTGTTCAATCTCATTACCGGCAAGTCTGTTTACTCATTCCGTAACACATCATCCCGTGATAAAGTCCTTGGTCACATTGTGCACATTATGATGATGTCCTACCGAGTGGGCCCAGAGATACCTCTCCGTTTACACGGAGTGACAAATCCCAATCTCGATTCGTGCCAACCCAACAGAAACTTTCGGAGATACCCGTAGTGCACCTTTATAGCCACCCAGTTATGTTGTGACGTTTGGCACACCCAAAGCACTCCTACGGTATGCGGGAGTTGCACAATCCCATGGTCTAAGGAAATGATACTTGACATTAGAAAAGCTTTAGCATACGAACTACACGATCTTGTGCTAGGCTTAGGATTGGGTCTTGTCCATCACATCATTCTCCTAATGATGTGATCCCGTTATCAACGACATCCAATGTCCATGGTTAGGAAACCGTGGCCATCTATTGATCAACGAGCTAGTCAACTAGAGGCTTACTAGGGACATGGTGTTGTCTATGTATCCACACATGTATCTGAGTTTCCTATCAATACAATTCTAGCATGGATAATAAACGATTATCATGAACAATGAAATATAATATAATAACAACTAATTTATTATTGCCTCTAGGGCATATTTCCAACAGCTACCACCACTATCATATTACTTTGCTACTAAACACTTTGCTGCAGATACTAAGTTTCCAGGTGTGGTTGAATTGACAAGTCAGCTGCTAATACTTGAGAATATTCTTTGGCTCCCCTTGTGTCGAATCAATAAATTTGGGTTGAATACTCTACCCTCGAAAGATGTTGCAATCCCCTATACTTGTGGGTTATCAAGACTAATTTCTGGCACCATTGCCGGGGAGCATAGCTCTATTCTTTGAGTCACCTGGGATTTATATCTGCTGGACACTATGAAGAACTTGAAAGACGCTAAGACAACAGTTTATCCCTAAACTACGAGGGGAGGTAAGGAACTGCCATCTTGCTCTGCACTTGATTCACCTTCTATTATGAGTAAGCTAGCGACACCTAAACCTGCTTCTGCTATTCGTTCCGATATGTCGCATATTATTGATGATGCCACTTCTGTTATGCATGATACTTATGATGAAACTGCTTTAATGCCTGATACTACTGTGCCACTTGGTGAATTTCCTGATGAACAAATTGCTAGGGCTAGAGAAAAAGAAATTATTGAATCTGAATATGATGATGATAGTGATGATGAAAATATGCTTGTTATCCCTGAGGGTTATCTTTTTGATATGGAATCTTCTGCCGCTATTTTAGCTTGCAGGGATATATATATATATGAGCTTAAGAGGTTATTAGTTAAATGGAACAAAGAATCACTTAGAGATAAAATGAAACCCGGCCCTGCTTTTGCTACTTCACCTATTTGTGTTCCTGATAAGGATTATGAATTCTCTGTTGATCCTGATACGATTACTTTGGTTGAATCTGATCCATTTTATGGCTATGAATCTGAAACTGTTGTGGCACATCTTACTAAGCTAAATGATATAGCTGCCCTGTTTACTAATGACGAGAGATCGCGTTACTTTTATATACACAAAATATTTCCGTTCTCATTAAAGGGTGATGCTAAGATATGGTTTAATTCTCTTGATCCTGGTTGTGTGCGTAGTCCCCAGGATATGATTTATTACTTCTCTGCTAAATATTTCCATGCTCATAAGAAACAAGCTGCTTTCACGGAAATATACAACTTCGTGCAAATTAAACAAGAGAGTCTCCCACAAGCTTGGGGGAGGCTTCTCAAGTTACTTAATGCTTTGCCTGATCATCCTCTTAAGAAACCTAAAATACTTGATATCTTTTATAATGGACTAACCGATGCCTCCAGAGATTACCTGGATAGTTCTGATGGTTCTCTATTCAGGGAAAGAACACCGGATGAAGCTGAAATTCCATTGAATAATATGTTGACAAATGAAAATAATTGGGCACCTCCTGAGCCAGCTCCTGCTCCAATTACTGAGTCTATTCCTAAACCAACTCCGAAGAAGAGAGGTGTTCTATTCCTCAGTCCCGAAGATATGCAAGAGGCAAAGAAATCTATGAAAGAAAAAGGTATTAAAGCTGAAGATGTTAAAAATTTACCTCCTATTGAAGAAATACACGGTCTTAATATACTGCCTATTGAAGAAACATATGAGGTCAATTCTTTATTTATTGAAGAACCTCCTGATCCCAATATCCCGACACAGGTAGTAAAGGTAAATTCTCTCTATAGATATGATAAAGCTGAAGTCCCTCCTACTAAAATTGCTAGTCAGTGCTTGGATGAATTTGATAACTTTATGTTTAAGCAAGACGACTTCAATGCTTATTTTGGTAGATAATTAAAAGAAAATGCTTATATGATTAGACACTTGGGTGATTATATGGCTAATATTAAAGGTGAACTTAAACTTGTTAGCAAACATGCTTCTATGGTTACCACTCAAGTAGAACAAGTACTTAAGGCTCAAAAAGAAGTGCTTGATGAAATGAATAGTAAGAAAAATGATTATGCTGTTAGAGTGGCTACTAGAACTGGTAGAATGACTCAGGAACCTTTGTATCCTGAAGGCCACCATAAGAGAATCGAGCAAGATTCTCAAAGAAATAATATTGATGTTCCTAGTTCTTCTAAAAAGAAGAAGAAGAAAAATGATAGAACTGTGCAAACTTCTAGTGAACCTATTGCTGAACCACCTGATAATCCAAATGATATCTCTATGTCTAATGCTGAAACACAATCTGTTAATGAACATGAACCTAGTGATAATATTAATGATGATGTTCATGATGATTCTCAACCTAGTAATGACAATGATGTAGAAATTGAACCTGCTGTTGATCTTGATAACCCACAATCAAAGAAACAACGTTATGATAAAAGAGACTTTGTTGCTAGGAAACATGGTAAAGAAAGGGAAGCTTGGGTTCAGAAACCCATGCCTTTTCCTCCGAAACCATCCATGAAAAAGGATGATGAGGATTTTGAGTGCTTTGCTGAAATGATTAGGCCTATCTTTTTGCGTATGCGATTAACTGATATGCTCAAAACAAATCCTTATGCTAAATATATGAAGGATATCATTACTAATAAAAGAAAGATACTGGAAGCTGAAATTTCCACCATGCTTGCTAATTATACTTTTAAGGGTGGAATACCAAAGGAACTTGGAGACCCCCAGAGTACCTACTATACCTTCCTCCATTAAAAGAAATTATATTAAAACTGCTTTATGTGATCTTGGAGCCGGTGTTAGTGTTACGCCTCTCTCCTTATATCGTAGACTTGACTTAAATAAGTTGACACCTACTGAAATATCTTTGCAAATGGCTGATAAATCAACTGCTATACCTGTCGGTATCTGTGAGGATGTGCCTGTTGTGGTTGCAAACGTTACTATTTTAACGGACTTTGTTATTCTTGATATTCCCGAGGATGATAGTATGTCTATTATTCTTGGAAGACCTTTTCTTAATACTGCAGGGGCTGTTATTGATTGCAACAAAGGAAATGTCACTTTTCATGTTAATGGTAATGAGCATACGGTGCACTTTCCGAGGAAACAACCTCAAGTTCATAGTATCAACTCCATTGGAAAAATTCCATCGATTATAATTGGAGGTTTTGAATTTCCTCTTCCTACTGTCAAAAAGAAATATGATATACTTATTATAGGGGATGTGCATATCCCCGTTGAGGTAACTTAGTGTTATTCGAAATTTCTCCAGTTTCATGATTATCGGAATGAATTTGTTAACAAGACTTGATCAACCTTGTTAGTGGATTCTTTTTGATGAGCATGAGATGGATGAAACTAGAAGCACAACCTTCTGTACCCTCTCTATATTTTCTGTTAATTAGTAGAAATAAAGTAAAAATAGTATTTTATGTCTGTTTCCTGACTTATCCATGCAATATAAAAATATCACGAAAATAAAAGTCCTCAGAATGACATGCCAATTTAATATGATTTTTGGGAATATTTGAGGATTTACTGTGCAAAAATTACCGCAGGAGGACCTGCCACCTGGCCACGAGGGTGGTGGGCGCTGTTGGGGAACGTAGTAATTTCAAAAAAAATCCTACGCACACGCAAGATCATGGTGATGCATAGCAACAAGAGGGGAGAGTGTTGTCTACGTACCCTCGTAGACCGGAAGCGGAAGCGTTAGCACAACGCGGTTGATGTAGTCGTACGTCTTCATGATCCGACCGATCAAGTATCGAACGCACGACACCTCCGAGTTCTGCACACGTTCAACTCGATGACGTCTCTCGAACTCCGATCCAGCCGAGTGTTGAGGGAGAGTTTCGTTAGCATGACGGCATGGTGACGTTGATGATGTTCTACCAACGCAGGGCTTCGCCTAAGCACTGCTACGATATGATCGAGGTGGATTATGGTGGAGGGGGGCACCGCACACGGCTAAGAGATCAAGATTTCAAATTGTTGTGTCTTTGGGGTGCCCCCTGCCCCCGTATATAAAGGAGTGGAGGAGGGGGAGGGCCGGCCCTCTCTATGGCGTGCCCTAGGGGAGTCCTACTCCCACCGGGAGTAGGATTCCCCCTTTCCTAGTAGAACTAGGATCCCTTTCAAGTAGTAGGAGTAGGGGAGAAGGAAAGGGAAGGGAAAAGGAGAAGGAAGGAAGGGGGCGCCCCCCTCCCTAGTCCAATTCGGACCAGCCCATGGGGAGGGGTGCGGCCACCCTTTGAGGCCTTTCTCTCCTTTCCCGTATGGCCCATTAAGGCCCATATACTCCCCAGCGAATTCTCGTAACTCTTCGGTACTTCGAAAAATACCCGAATCACTCGGAACCTTTCCGATGTCCGAATATAGTCGTCCAATATATCGATCTTTACGTCTCGACCATTTCAAGACTCTTCGTCATGTCCCCGATCTCATCCGGGACTCCGAACTCCTTCGGTACATCAAAACTCATAAACTCATAATATAACTGTCATCGAAACCTTAAGCGTGCGGACCCTACGGGTTCGAGAACAATGTAGACATGACCGAGACACGTCTCCGGTGAATAACCAATAGTGGAACCTAGATGCTCATATTGGCTCTCACATATTCTAGGAAGATCTTTAGCGGTCAGACCGCATAACAACATACGTTGTTCCCTTTGTCATCGGTATGTTACTTGCCCGAGATTTGATCGTCGGTATCTCAATACCTAGTTCAATCTCATTATCGGCACGTCTCTTTACTCGTTCCGTAATACATCACCCCGCAACTAACTCATTAGTTGCAATGCTTGCAAGGCTTATAGTGATGTCCATTACCGAGTGGGCCCAGAGATACCTCTCCGACAATTGGAGTGACAAATCCTAATCTCGAAATACGCCAACCCAACAAGTACCTTCGGAGACACCTGTAGAGCACCTTTATAATCACCTAGTTACGTTGTGACGTTTGGTGGCACACAAAGTGTTCCTCTGATAAACGGGAGTTGCATAATCTCATAGTCATAGGAACATGCATAAGTCATGAAGAAAGCAATAGCAACAAACTGAACGATCAAGTGCTAAGCTAATGGAATGGGTCATGTCAATCACATCATTCTCCTAATGATGTGACCCCGTTAATCAAATGACAACTCATGTATATGGTTAGGAAACATAACCATCTTTGATTAACGAGCTAGTCATGTAGAGGCATACTAGTGACACTCTGTTTGTCTATGTATTCACACATGTATTATGTTTCCAGTTAATACAATTCTAGCATGAATAATAAACATTTATCATGATATAAGGAAATAAATAATAACTTTATCATTGCCTCTAGGGCATATTTCCTTCAGTCTCCCACTTGCACTAGAGTCCATAATCTAGTTCACATCACCATGTGATTTAATACCAATAGTTCACATCACCATGTGATTAACACCCATAGTTCACATCGACATGTGACCAACACCCAAAGGGTTTACTAGAGTCAATAATCTAGTTCACATCGCTATGTGATAAATACTCAAAGAGTACTAAGGTGTGATCATGTTTTGCTTGTGAGAGAAGTTTAATCAACGGGTCTGCCATATTCAGATCCGTATGTATTTTGCAAATTTCTATGTCAACAATGCTCTGCACGGAGCTACTCTAGCTAATTGCCCCCACTTTCAATATGTATCCAGATTGAGACTTAGAGTCATCTGGATTAGTGTCAAAACTTGCATCGACGTAACCCTTTACGACGAACCTTTTGTCACCTCCATAATCGAGAAACATATCCTTATTCCACTAAGGATAATTTTGACCAATGTCCAGTGATCTACTCCTAGATCACTATTGTACTCCCTTGCCAAACTCAGGGCAGGGTATACAATAGGTCTGGTACACAGCATGGCATACTTTATAGAACCTATGGCTGAGGCATAGGGAATGACTTTCATTCTCTCTCTATCTTCTGCCGTGGTCAGGCTTTGAGTCTTACTCAATTTCACACCTTGTAACACAGGCAAGAACTCTTTCTCTGACTGTTCCATTTTGAACTACTTCAAAAACTTGTCAAGGTATGTACTCATTGAAAACTTATCAAGCGTCTTGATCTATCTCTATAGATATTGATGCTCAATATGTAAGCAGCTTCACCGAGGTCTTTCTTTGAAAAACTCCTTTCAAACACTCCTTTATGCTTTGCAGAATAATTCTACATTATTTCCGATCAACAATATGTCATACACATATACTTATCAGAAATGCTGTAGTTCTCCCACTCACTTTCTTGTAAATACAGGCTTCACCGCAAGTCTGTATAAAACTATATGCTTTGATTAACTTATCAAAGCGTATATTCCAACTCCGAGATGCTTGCACCAGTCCATAGATGGATCACTGGAGCTTGCATATTTTGTTAGTACCTTTAGGATTGACAAAACCTTCTGGTTGCATCATATACAAATCTTCTTTAATAAATCCATTAAGGAATGCAGTTTTGTTTATCCATTTGCCAGATTTCATAAAATGTGGCAATTGCTAACATTATTCGGACAGACTTAAGCATAGATGCGAGTGAGAAACTCTCATCGTAGTCAACACCTTGAACTTGTCGAAAACCTTTTGCGACAATTCTAGCTTTGTAGATAGTAACACTACTATCAGCGTCCGTCTTCCTCTTGAAGATCCATTTAATCTCAATGACTCACCGATCATTGGGCAAGTCAATCAAAGTCCATACTTTGTTCTCATACATGGATCTCATCTCAGATTTCATGGCCTCAAACCATTTCGCGGAATCTGGGCTCATCATCGCTTCCTCATAGTTCGCAAGTTCGTCATGCTCAAGTAACATGACCTCCATAACAAGATTACTGTACCACTGTGGTGCGGATCTCACTCTGGTTGATCTACGAAGTTCTGTAGTAACTTGATCTAAAGTTTCATGATCATCATCATTAACTTCCTCTCTTGTTAGTGTAGACATCACTGGAACTGATTTCTATGGTGAACTATTTTCCAATTCGGGAGAAGGTACAATTACCTTATCAAGTTCCATTTTCCTCCCACTCACTTCTTTCGAGAGAAACTCCTTCTCTAGAAAGGATCCATTCTCAGCAACGAATATCTTTCCTTTCGATCTGTGATAGAAGGTGTACCCAACAGTTTCCTTTGGGTATCCTATGAAGATTTACTTCTCCGATTTGGGTTCGAGCTTATCATATTGAAAACTTTTTCACATAAGCATCACAGTCCCAAACTTTAAGAAACGATAGCTTAGGTTTCTTGCCAAACAATAGTTCATATAGTGTCGTCTCAATAGATTTAGTGGTACCCTATTTAACGTGAATGTGGCTGTCTCTAATGCATAACCCCAAAACGATAGCGATAAATCAGTAAGAAACGTCATAGATTGCACCATATCTAATAAAGCACGATTACGACATACGGACACACCATTACACTGTGGTGTTCCAGGTGGCGTGAGTAGTGAAACTATTTCACATTGTTTTAACTGAAGGCCAAACTCGTAACTCAAATATTTTACTTCTGCGATCATATCGTAGAAACTTTTATTTTGTTACGATGATTCTCCACTTCACTCTGAAATTCTTTGAACTTTTCAAATGTTTCAGACTTGTGTTTCATCAAGTAGATATACTCATATCTGCTCAAATCATCTGTGAAGATCAGAAAATAATGATACCTGTCGCGAGCTTCAATATTCATCGGACCACATACATCAGTATGCATGATTTCCAACAAATCTATTGCTTGCTGCATTGTTCCGGAGAACGGAGTCTTAGTCATCTTGCCCATGAGGAATGGTTTGCAAGCATCAACTGATTCATAATCAAGTGATTCAAAAAGTCCATCAGCATGCAGTTTCTTCATGCGCTTTATACCAATATGACCTAAACGGCAGTGCCACAAATAAGTTGCACTATCATTATTAACTTTGCATCTTTTGGTTTCAATATTATGAATATGTGTATCACTACGATCGAGATCCAACGAACCATTTTCATTGGGTGTGTAACCATATAAGGTTTTATTCATGTAAACAGAACAACAATTTATTCTCTTACTTAAATGAATAACCGTACTGCAATAAACATGATCAAATCATATTCGTGCTCAACGCAAACACCAAATAACACGTATTTAGGTTCAACACTAATCCCGAAAGTATAGGGAGTGTGCGATGATGATCATATCAATCTTGGAACTATTTCCAACACACATCGTCACTTCACCCTTAACTAGTTTATGTTCATTCTGCAACTCCTGTTTCGAGTTACTACTCTTAGCAACTAAACCAGTATCAAATACCGAGGGGTTGTTACAAACACTAGTAAAATACACATAAATAATCTGTATATCAAATATACCTTTGTTCACTTTGCCATCCTTCTTATCCGCCAAATACTTGGGGCAGTTCCGCTTCCAGTGACCAGTCCCTTTGAAGTAGAAGCACTTAGTCTCAGGCTTAGGACCAGACTTGGGCTTCTTCACTTGAGCAGCAACTTGCTTGCCATTCTTCTTGAAGTTCCCCTTCTTCCCTTTGCCCTTTTCTTGAAACTAGTGGTCTTGTCTACCATCAACACTTGATATTTTTCTTGATTTCTACCTTCGTTGATTTCAGCATTACGAAGAGCTTGGGAATCGTTTCCGTTATCCCTTGCATATCATAGTTCATCACGAAGTTCTACTAACTTGGTGATGGTGACTAGAGAATTCTGTCAAACACTATCTTATCTGGAAGATTAACTCCCACTTGATTCAAGCGATTGTAGTACCCAGACAATCTGAGCACATGCTCACTGCTTGAGCTATTCTTCTCCATCTTTTAGCTATAGAACTTGTTAGAGACTTCATATCTCTCAACTCGGGTATTTGCTTGAAATATTAACTTCAACTCCTGGAACATCTCATATGGTCCATGACGTTCAAAACGTCTTTGAAGTCCCGATTCTAAGCCGTTTAAGCATGGTGCACTAAACTATCAAGTAGTCATCATATTGAGCTAGCCAAACATTCATAACGTCTGCATCTGCTCCTCCAATAGGTCTGTCACCTAGCGGTGCATTAAGGACATAATTCTTCTGTGCAGCAATGAGGATAATCCTCAGATCACGGATCCAATCCGCATCATTGCTACTAACATCTTTCAACTTAATTTTCTCTAGGAACATATCAAAAATAAAACAGGGGAGCTAAACGCGAGATATTGATCTACAAAATAGATATGCTAATACTACCAGGACTAAGTTCATGATAAATTAAAGTTCAATTAATCATATTACTTAAGAACTCCCACTTAGACAGACATCCCTCTAATCTTCTAAGTGATCACGTGATCCATATCAACTAAACCATGTCCAATCATCACGTGAGATGGAGTAGTTTCAATGGTGAACATCACTATGTTGATCATATCTACTATATGATTCACGCTCGACCTTTCGGTCTCCGTGTTCCGAGGCCATATCTGTTATATGCTAGGCTCGTCAAGTTTAACCTGAGTATTCCGCGTGTGCAACTGTTTTGCACCCGTTGTATTTGAACGTAGAGCCTATCACACCCGATCATCACGTGGGGCCTCAGCATGAAGAACTTTCACAACGGTGCATACTCAGGGAGAACACTTGTACCTTGATAATTAGTGAGATATCATCTTATAAAGCTACGGTCAAACTAAGCAAAATAAGATGTATAAAAGATAAACATCACATGCAATCAAAAAATGTGACATGATATGGCCATCATCATCTTGTGCCTTTGATCTCCATCTCCAAAGAATCGTCATGATTTCCATCGTCACCGGCATGACACCATGATCTCTATCATCTTGATCTATATTAATGTGTCATCACATGGTCGTCTCACCAACTATTGCTCTTGCAACTATTGCTATCGCATAGCGATAAAGTAAAGCAATTATTTGGCACTTGCATCTTATGCAATAAAGAGACAACCATAAGGCTTCTGCCAGTTGCCGATAACTTCAACAAAACATGACCATCTTATACAACAACTTATATCTCATCACGTCTTGACCATATCACATCACAACATGCCCTGCAAAAACAAGTTAGACGTCCTCTACTTTGTTGTTGCAAGTTTTACGTGGCTGCTATGGGCTTAGCAAGAACCATTCTTACCTACGCATCAAAACCACAATGATAGTTTGTCAAGTTCGTGCTGTTTTAACCTTCTCAAGGAACGGGCGTAGCCACACTCGGTTCAACTAAAGTTGGAGAAACTGACACCCGCTAGTCACTTGTGTGCATACCACGACGGTAAAACCAGTCTCGCGTAAGCCTACGCGTAATGTCGGTCCGGGCCGCTTCATCCAACAATACCGCCGAACCAAAGTGTGACATGCTGGTAAGCAGTATGACTTATATCGCTCACAACTCACTTGTGTTCTACTCGTGCATATTACATCAACGCATAAAACCAGGCTCGGATGCCACTGTTGGGGAACGTAGTAATTTCAAAAAAAATCCTACGCACACGCAAGATCATAGTGATGCATAGCAACGAGAGGGGAGAGTTTTGTCTACATACCCTCGTAGACCAGAAGCGGAAGCGTTAGCACAACGCGGTTGATGTAGTCATACGTCTTCACGATCCGACCGATCAAGTACTGAACGCACGGCACCTCCGAGTTCTGCACATGTTCAACTCGATGACGTCCCTCGAACTCCGATCCAGCCAAGTGTTGAGGGAAAGTTTCGTCAGCACGATGGCGTGGTGACGATGATGATGTTCTACCGACGCAGGGCTTCGCCTAAGCACGGCTACGATATGATCGAGGTGGATTATGGTGGAGGGGGGCACCGCACACCGCCCCCTGCCCCCGTATATAAAGGAGTGGAGGAGGGGGAGGGCCGGCCCTCTCTATGGCGTGCCCTAGGGGAGTCCTACTCCCACCGGGAGTAGGATTCCCCCTTTCCAAGTAGAACTAGGATCCCTTTCAAGTAGTAGGAGTAGGAGAGAAGGAAAGGGAAGGGAAAAGGAGAAGCAAGGAAGGGGGCGTCCCCCTCCCTAGTCCAATTTGGACCAGCCCATGGGGAGGGGTGCGGCCACCCTTTGAGGCCTTTCTCTCCTTTCCCGTATGGCCCATTAAGGCCCATATACTCCCCGGCGAATTCCCGTAACTCTCCGATACTCCGAAAAATACCCGAATCACTCGAAACCTGTCCGATGTCCGAATATAGTCGTCCAATATATCGATCTTTATGTCTCGACCATTTCAAGACTCCCCGTCATGTCCCCGATCTCATCCGGGACTCCGAACTCCTTCGGTACATCAAAACTCATAAACTCATAATATAACTGTCATCGAAACCTTAAGCGTGCGGACCCTACGGGTTCGAGAACAATGTAGACATGACCGAGACACGTCTCCGGTCAATAACCAATAGCGGAACCTGGATGCTCATATTGGCTCCCACATATTCTACGAAGATCTTTATCGGTCAGACCGCCTAACAACATACGTTGTTCCCTTTGTCATCGGTATGTTATTTGCCCAAGATTTGACCGTCGGTATCTCAATACCTAGTTCAATCTCGTTACCGACAAGTCTCTTTACTCGTTCCGTAATACATCATCCCACAACTAACTCATTAGTTGCCATGCTTTCAAGGCTTATAGTGATGTGCATTACCGAGTGGGCCCAGAGATACCTCTCCGACAATTGGAGTGACAAACCCTAATCTCAAAATACGCCAACCCAACAAGTACCTTCGGAGACACCTGTAGAGCACCTTTATAATCACCCAGTTACGTTGTGACGTTTGGTGGCACACAAAGTGTTCCTCTGGTAAACGGGAGTTGCATAATCTCATAGTCATAGGAACATGTATAAGTCATGAAGAAAGCAATAGCAACAAACTGAATGATCAAGTGCGAAGCTAACGGAATGGGTCATGTCAATCACATCATTCTCCTAATGATGTGACCTCGTTAATCAAATGACAACTCATGTCTATGGTTAGGAAACATAACCATCTTTGATTAACGAGCTAGTCAAGTAGAGGCATACTAGTGGCACTCTGTTTGTCTATGTATTCACACATGTATTATGTTTCCAGTTAATACAATTCGAGCATGAATAATAAACATTTATCATTATATAAGGAAATAAATAATAACTTTATCATTGCCTCTAGGGCATATTTCCTTCAGGCGCGCCCCCCCTCTAGGGGCGCCCCCCTGCCTCGTGGGACCACGGTGGCCCTCCTCCACTTATCCCAGCACCCATCTTCTTCCTCTGTCTCACACAAACCCAAAAAACCAACTCAAGCACGAGTTCCAGCCACTTTTGCTATGATTTTTGATCTCCTTGCTCAAAGCACCTCTCGCAAAACTGCTTGGGGAGATTGTTCCTTCGTATGTGACTCCTCCATTGGTCCAATTAGTTTTTGTTCTAGTGCTCTATTCTTTGCAAATTTATGCTGCATAGGTGACCATGTTATTGAGCTTGCATGTCAAATTTATATGGTTCCAAGTAGTTCTAATGCTTGATATAGGCTCTAGGAACTTGGAGGAGTAGTTGCTATCAATTTTATTGAAGTTGGTTCACTTTTGTTTGAAGTTACTAAAAAATTTAGAATTTTTCAGAGAAAAACAATATGCTTAGGAAGATGTTCCAAGGTGGTTCTTATAAAAAGCAAAGACCCAGGATTGCTATGCGCGATGCTGACGAGGATCCACCAAGAGACGCTCCAGTACGGCCTTGCGAATGGCCGTCGGAAAATTTTATGGACCGTGCGGGAATTAAAGAAGAATTCAAAGCATATTTGCGCAATGCCGGTCTTGAGGATTTTGAGGCTAACAAATGCCCCCAGTATCATGATCTCACAAGTTCATTTTTGAGGAGGTTTGAGTATTCATCTTCGCGTAATTCTCCTTCAGTCATGTTTGATCTTTATGACAAATCTTATACCATGGACCTAGAGGATTTCACTCTTGCATGCAAACTTCCATCATGGGGCAGTATTAGGGATCCCCCTAAATCTGAATTTAGAAACTTTCTTGCTAGTATAACTGTAGGGGAATCTAGAGATATAACGCAGGCTACCATAGGGAGCATTCACTTTCCTACTATACATTATTTTGCTCTCTTCATCGGTAGATGCATAAATGCTAAGGATGAAGCATGTCACATGTGTGTCCCTGACCTGAGCATTCTTAGGAGTGCTGTGTCAGGAGACCAATTATATGGGAGCCATTGTAGCTCGTAGGTTGCATCATAATAGACATAATGGAGATTTCTCTGGAGAAATTTATGCAACCCGCTTAGCTAATTTTCTTGAGATAGACATTCGTGAGGGTGATACGGAGTTGCCTCCTGCATATTTAGATTATAACTCTATGGCTTCGCACCAGTTTGTTGAGAGGCCTGAATCACCTCTCTTATATCCTTTAATTTTTGATAAATGACGTGTTTTCCGTATTACTCTCCCTGCTCCTGCCTTCTTTGATTCACAGATAAAAAGAAGATATGTTATTACCAGAGAGGAGGCAGAAGAGTACGAGAGGAGGGTGGAGGCAGCTCGACTCCACGCTGCAGCTCAGCAGGCGATAACCACTGCACATCAGTATGATCCCAACTATTCTTCGTCACAGTACGACCCCAGCTACACCTACGGGTACCTGCCAGGCTATCCCTGGCAATAGACCAACTTAGGCCAAAAGCCTAAGCTTGGGGGAGTATGTATTTCTCACCGACATTACATTTATGCTCACACACACTCATTACTAGACGTTGGTGCTCATACTCTTTCACTGTAATATCCATGCTAGTTTATTTTCTTTTTCATGCTTTCTTCTTATGTGTTTGTTAAACCTTAAGAAAAACCAAAAAATTAGTAGTACTTTATTTTTCTGTTGTAGTATTAATAATTAAAAAGAAAACCCAAAAATATTTCCCGTTCTTCTTTTGCTTGTTGGGAGATTTCTCGTGTAAATAGTTTTATTTCTTTTCTTTTCTTTGGGGGTCAGTAGGAGAAGACCATGATTAAATTGTTGAAGTGGCTCTTATATGCATTATTGTTGATTTAACCCAGAGCCCATATTGCCTTGTCTTCTCCTGTTTATGGAATGCTCGCAGATTCCAGCTTAGTCCAATGCACGTACACTCTTATTATTATTCACACCGTTCGGTCGTGCAAGTGAAAGGCAATTATGATGATATATGATGGACTGACTGAGATGAAAAAAGTTGGTATGAACTCGACCTCTTTTGTTTTTGTAAATATGATGAGCCCCTCGTTCTTGATTCAGCTTATTATGAATAAACATGTTTGCAATGACAATTAGAGATCATAGTTGCTTGTGCCATGCTTGATTAGCTATGAGTTATAATGATTTACCTTGTGTAAGGCCCTCGATGCGGCTATATCTCCTATGTGTCGAAGCACGACTTAGAGGCATAACCGCATTGAAAGCAATGTCGCAAGTAAGGTAATCTTCACAACAACCCATGTAAATAGATAAAAGGGGAAAGGATACATAGTTGGCTTACACTCTCCACGTCACACAAATACATGAATAACATTACATTAATCCAATACACTCATGGTTCGACTACGGTACCAAAATAAAGATCAACCCCCACATGCGACAAAGTCCCCGATCACCCCAACTGGGCACCACTACTGATCATCTAGGAAAGACACATAGTAACGGCGAGAGTCTTCGTCGAACTCCCACTTGAGCTCGGTCATGTCATCTGGAATTGTATCGTCGGTCCCTGCATCTGGTTTTGGAAGTAAACTGTGAGTCACGGGGACTCAGCAATCTCACACCCTCGCGATCAAGACTATTTAAGCTTATAGGTAAGACAAGGTATGATGTGGAGCTGCAGCATGCGACTAGCATATATGGTGGCTAACCTATTCGCAAAAGAGAGCGAGAAGAGAAGGAAAAAAGCACGGTCGAACAACTATGATCATGAAGTGATCCTAGAACAACCTACGTCAAGCATTACTCCAACACCGTGTTCACTTCCCGGACTCCGCCGAGAAGAGACCATCACGGTTACACACGGGGTTGGTTCATTTTAATTAAGTTAAGTTTCAGGTTATCTACAACCGGACATTAACAAATTCCCATCTGCCCATAACCGCGGGCACGGCTTTCGAAAGTTCAAATCCCTGCAGGGGAGTCCCAACTTAGCCCATCACAAGCTCTCACGGTCAACGAAGGATATTCCTTCTCCCAAGACAATCCGATCAGACTCGGCATCCCTGTTACAAGACATCCTCGACAATGGTAAAACAAGTCCAGCAACACCGCCCGAATGTGCCGACAAATCCCGATAGGAGCTACACATATCTCGTTCTCAGGGCACACTCAGATAAGCAATCCATACAACTAAAACTAGCCCTGGAGTTTCCCCGAGGTGGCACTGCAAGGGGCTCTAGTTTGGACGAACACTCAGAGGAGCACTGGCCCGGGGGGGTTTAAATAAAGATGACCCTTGGGCTCCGGAAACCCAAGGGAAAAAGAGACTAGGTGGAAAATTGTAAAACCAAGGTTGGGCATTGTTGGAGGAGTTTTATTCAAGGCGAACTATCAAGGGGTTCCCATTATAACCCAACCGTGTAAGGAACGCAAAATCCGGGAACATAACACCGATATGACAGAAACTAGGGCGGCAAGAGTGGAACAAAACACTAGGCAAAAGGCCGAGCCTTACACCCTTTACCAAGTATATATATGCATTAAGATAAACAAGATAATAAGGTGATATCCCAACAATAAACAATGTTCCAACAAGGAACGATCTCCAATCTTCACCTGCAACTAGCAACACTATAAGAGGGGCTGAGCAAAGCGGTAACATAGCCAAACAATGGTGGCAAACTTTAGAGCGTGAAAACTACATGCTACAGGAACTTAACATGGCAAAACAAGGCATGGCATGAAGCTACTCAAAGCACTTAACAAAAGTCCCTTAGTGACCTTGAGCCAAAAGGATCAGAAAATACCATTGCAGGCATGTGAACATGGCAAAAACATAAACAGATTCAGACTTAGTGAAAAACAGGAGCATGCAAACAGATTTGACAAGTAGGCATGTTTATGAGCTCGATGCACTCACTACAGAGCATGTCATGACAAACTAGGCATACACCCATCAAGAATACATGGCATAAAAGCTAGACATGGTAAGAACAAAAACATAGCATGCACGGATAAATAGCAACATCCTCGGCAAAATCGCTAAACATGTCAACAATCTGCCAGGATTATTTTATAGCAAAAGTAGAGCTCGATTGACTCAAGCTAGGGTGCTCCATAATTGCAAACAAAGGCATGGATAGATAGAGCACCACAATGTTAACAAAACATCCTTACTGATCATCCTCAAAAGAGGCACGGATCACTAGGAAACAACATGAACATATGGCATAACAACAAAAACAGGACAAGGACATAGTGAAATTCGAAGTCCCTGAAATCAGCATCAACGATTACGCTTCTTTGCAAGCTCGTGCTATTCACCACAAATATCACAAAAATACTTGGCAAGCACCCCTTTAAAGATGGCATGGCATATAAAAAAACACATGTAAAGCTCAGGATCATAGCATCCACACATTAATCATGGCAAAAATGACAAAAGGCTATTTGCTGAAACAGATCTACCAAATTCCTCACATAGCCCTCTTCCAACATCATTTTAGGCATCAAGATGAGCTCAAATGAAAATAATGCAATGAGATGAAATGATGTACTCGTCGAGACGAACATTTTGATATGCTACATGCACGAATCGGAGCAACAGTGATGAAGTTATGATGCGATGAAAAATGCAGAAAATTACTGGGACTTAGACGAAAATATCCCCTCCCGAAAACAGATCTAGGGTTTCGGGGCACGTGGATCGAAGTTCGCCGAAGAAGGACGTGAGGAGGTGGTCGGAGCTGAGGAAGAGGCCAGCAAGGTCCGGGGCGCCGGATCAGGGGCGCGGGCTCCACCCGGCGGATCCATGGCCGTCGGAGTCGGGGCGGACGATGACGCTCGGAGGCGGCGGCGCGGAGCTGCAGCTCCGACGAGGAAGGCGGGGCAGCACCCGTGGCAGGGCTTGATCACTGAACCTTGAGAAACTTGATGTTATGGCGTCGAGTGGTACGCTCGGTTTGATCAAGGATACGAACGGGATATTCCCAATATGAGAGGTTATCTTGTAGATCAAGCGTTTCGTGGTCCACTCCACAGATAGGATCTGCGAAGCAACACCTGAGTTGAGAAACGTGGAAGACATCGTGAACTCTGGAAAGATGCGGAGGTAGTTCCAATTGGTAGGCAACTTCTCCTCGTTTGGCAAGAATGGGAAAGGGTCCAATGTAACGAGGAGCCAATTTGCCTTTGATACCGAAGCGATGGGTTCCCTTTAACGGAGTAACCCGAAGGTAAGCCTTCTCGCCGACCTCGTAAGACATGAGCTTATGTTTATGATCATATTGGCTCTTTTGACGAGATTGGGCTGTTTTCAATTTCTCACGAATAACGCGAACCTGCTCTTCTGCTTCTTGAATCATATTCGGGCCAAAGAGTTGTCTTTCCCCGGTTTCTAACCAGTTAAGAGGCGTTCGACATTTTCGTCCATAGAGAACTTCGAAAGGAGCTTTGCCCAAGCTAGCTTGATAACTATTGTTATAAGCAAACTCCGTGAATGGAAGGCATTTCTCCCAACCCATTCCGAATGAGATGATAGAAGCTCGGAGCATATCTTCGAGAATTTGATTGACTCGCTCTACTTGACCACTTGATTGAGGATGGAAGGCGGTGCTAAAAGAGAGACGAGTTCCCATAGCATTTTGGAAACTTTCCCAAAATCAAGAGGTGAAGAGACTCCCACGGTCTGAGTTAATTTCCAATGGGACACCATGAAGAGACACTATTCCGGAGATGTATAAATCAGCTAGCTGGCTAGCGGTGATACTCTCACGAACAGGTAGGAAATGGGCTACTTTGGAAAGACGGTCGATCACGACGAAGATAGCATTATTCCCTCTCTTGGTCCTGGGAAACCCAGTAATGAAATCCATACTGATTTTATCCCATTTCCACTCAGGAATAGCCAAAGGTTAAAGGGTGCCAGCAGGCCATTGATGCTCTGCTTTAACACGACGACAGACATCGCAACTAGCAATGTATTGAGCAATTTCTCTCTTCATCCTAGTCCACCAAAACCTCTGGCGTAGGTCATGATACATCTTAGTACTATCGGGATGAATGGTGAGAGGGGATTCATGAGCTTCCTTAAGGATCAGCCGCCTCAGGTTTCGTGCCTTGGGAACCACAAGGCGGTTTCCAAAGTATACGACACCTTGATCATCAACGGACAAACAATTTGCGACTCCTTTCTTAATGTTTCTCTTAATACGGGAGATTCCCGGATCTACCTTTTGTGCCTTGATGATCTGATCCGTAAGGGTAGGTTTCGCCACCAGGGTGGATAGGAATCCTCGAGGAACAATGTGAAGATTAAGCTTACGAAATTCCTCATGGAGAAGTGGTTGACTTTGTTGTAACATCAGGTTGTTACAATAGGATTTATGACTTAGTGCATCAGCCATGACATTGGCTTTGCCTGGGGTGTAAGTTATTCCTAAGTCGTAATCCGAGATCAACTCGACCCAACGTCTTTGCCTGAGATTCAAATCTAGTTGGGTGAAGATATATTTCAAACTTTGGTGATCGGTGAAGATCTCTTACCAGAGATTACATGTCTGGTAAGGGTATTGCTGTCAATCCCGAGCGAGTTCAAGCTGCCTTTGATTGGACTCCACCTGAGACGGTCAAGCAAGTTCGGAGCTTCCTTGGCTTAGCGAGCTATTGCCGCCGCTTCGTCGAGCATTTCTCCAAGGTTGCTAAACCTCTAATTGAACTCCTCAAGAAAGATAAAAGGTTCGAGTGGACCCCACAGTGCGAGTTCAGCTTTCAGGAACTGAAAAGACGCCTGACATCTGCTCCCGTACTGGTACCACCAGATTTCTCCAAGGACTTCCTTATCTATTGCGACGCCTCACGACAAGGACTAGGTTGCATACTCATGCAAGATCGTCAGGTAATTGCCTATGCTTCACGGCAATTACACCCACATGAGGGAAATTATCCCACACATGATCTAGAGCTTGCAGCTGTAGTCCATGCACTTAAAACTTGGCGACATTACCTCCTCGGTAATCGTTAAGAGATCTTCACCGATCACCAAAGTTTGAAATATATCTTCACCCAACTAGATTTGAATCTCAGGCAAAGACGTTGGGTCGAGTTGATCTCGGATTACGACTTAGGAATAACTTACACCCCAGGCAAAGCCAATGTCATGGCTGATGCACTAAGTCATAAATCCTATTGTAACAACCTGATGTTACAACAAAGTCAACCACTTCTCCATGAGGAATTTCGTAAGCTTAATCTTCACATTGTTCCTCGAGGATTCCTATGCACCCTGGTGGCGAAACCTATCCTTATGGATCAGATCATCAAGGCACGGAAGGTAGATCCGGGAATCTCCCGTATTAAGAGAAACATTAAGAAAGGAGTCGCGAATTGTTTCTCCGTTGATGATCAAGGTGTCGTATACTTTGGAAACCGCCTTGTGGTTCCCAAGGCACGAAACCTGAGGCGGTTGATCCTTAAGGAAGCTCATGAATCCCCTCTCACCATTCATCCCGGTAGTACTAAGATGTATCAAGACCTACACCATGTCACGACCGGTTTTCCAATAAAAATGTTTATTGAGAAACCAATCTTTTGAGTCCAGTATGAGAAAAAAAATCCTCCTTACCAGTACACAAATTCTTGATACAATAAGCCAGTAGCATAAAATATATTACAGGGTCGAGCTACGGTTGCTCAACCAAATTATTACAAGCACGCCAATAATTATACACAATGGCGGACATGACACAGTGGTGGGGAGGCATACTACTGACTCGAGGATGGGGTGGTGGTGGAAAAACACATCGGGGAGTGAGATATAAGACTCTAAAACTGGCATCTCATCGAGCGTCAAGGTGAGGCTCGATGAATTTATTTGGTAGCGGAAGCGGATATAATACAGTGACCAAATCCAGGGTCGCACGAGACTGACTGGGATTCCTCTAGGCGTCGGACTCGCTATCAAAATCTTCATCCATGAGATCGCCTTCGTCAGCATCTGGCCAAATCAACAAGCCAGGTGAGTAGTTTGAAAGTACTCGCAAGACAGTTCGGACATAAGATATAACAAATGCATGCATGGATGCGTCATGATTAATTTTAACAGTGGCAAATTAATTCATAAAATCAAGACATGTAAAAAGGGGGTCGGCGGTAGTCCGCTCGAAAACCCAACAAAATAACTGTAAACCCAATCGGGTGTTTGAAGCGACACCTCGATAGGAAGGTAAATAAATAAAGCACGCCACAGTCGGGCTTCTAGGCGACACCACATAAAGGGCTTTAAAAGAAATGCCACAGTCGGGCGTCTGAGCGACGCCACATAAAGGGCTTTAAAAGAAATGCCACAGTCGGGCGTCTGAGCGACGCCACATAAAGGGCTTTTAAAAGAAATGCCACAGTCGGGCGTCTGAGCGACGCCACATAAAGGGGCTTTAAAAGAAATGTCACCGTCGGACATCTGAGCGACATCACAGAAGGGGCTTTTATTGAAAGTAAATAATAACAATGCCACAGTCGGACGTCTGAGCGACATCACAGAAAGGGGTTTTATTGAAAGTAAATAATAACAATGCCACAGTCGGACGTCTGAGCGACATCACAGAAAGGGCTTTTATTCACAAGTAAATAATACTCATAATAAATATTCAATTCATGAGAATAAACGGGTTAGTCCATCCACAGGAATAAACATTTAACCGGACTTAGCACTCATGTGATTCACCGGAGTCTCTGTCATCAAAACTGACATTTGGTCAGGATAAGATAATACCGAACATGGACATGGAATAGATGGTTCAAAGGAATATATGACTCTGCAGAGTTCGTACAATAATTTTCCCACAGCCAACGGATTTCCGTAGTCTCGAAGGACTAGTTCCGTTTACGGTATTTCGGAAGAAAACACAGCTAACCAGTACACACCCATCCTACCTCTCGATGCTAGGAATCACCCTAGACATCGTCCAAGAAAAACTTTTGAGACGGGGAGATCACAATCTCGAATAGCATGGGATCAAATTTATATACGCGCGCTCTAAGGGGTGCCCCCCTCTTGGTCCCAACCGGAAACACCCATGCCCCCTGACCGGATGACTGGCTTTAATCCAGGGCCATGGAACCATCATCACGGCCTCTCCTTTTTGGTGTGTACCAGGAAAGCAGTTTACAACTTACTAAGCCATATTCCTTGCGAAAAACATGTGGTAGTACAGGGGAGGAAGAATGGAAGGAACTGGAATGATACGGGTTGACACTGAAGTCATATAGCCTGGCATAAGACTGGCATGCTACAACAATGCCATCTTACCCATCCTCATGCCAACACATGGCCATGCATACTCACATCCATCCACTCATGGATTTTCGAAAATCACTTGCCTCATCGTTGCATGTAACATGACATCCGTCGGTATGTTCATCAACATGCCATAAACTACTTAATGCAAACATGCCAAAACAATCATCATATCAAAAGTTCAAACATGCTTGCCTGGTTCAGAGTAGTTGGAGCCTAGCTCGGTGAAGTTCGCGGTCCCGTCACCTCCTTCGGTATCTATGGTATAAAGAAAATATACGCGCTATCGTGAATACTGTGAGGTGCACAAAAATTATTCCAAATATTTTTCAAATAAATATGATAAAAAACTAGAGAAAAATTTGAAGAGGACAGAAAAAGAATCACTCAAAAATTCCTTTCTGTTAAAAAGTTATAAGGGTTTTAACCCAAGGACCCATCTGTAATGAAACAGAAAACTTCCAGGGGTTAACTTATAAAAACAGAAAACAATTCGATAAAGAATACGCCGGCCCAGAGGGGTGACGTACTTTGGCAGAAGACGTTTTTCAGAAAACGTTTAGCTTAGAAAGGACAGAGAGGCTGACAGGCGGGTCCCGCCCGTCAGGTTTGAATTTTTAAAAGAGGCGGCAGAGCTCGACGGTGCCCGAGAGCCGCGGTGGTCGCCGGCGGCGATCCACGGCGAGGCAGGGAGATCGGAGGGTACCTCCGTGTTCAGGGCGCCATTCCGCGTCGGTTGGTGGTGGTGATGGTCGCCGGCGAGTACCACGTCGATGGCGAGTCTTACTCCGGCGGACGGCGGTTCGGGTGGTCGAGGGCCTCGTCAAAGAGAGCTGCGAAGGCCAAATTGACGCTGGGGTTAGCTCACTGGGTGCTAGAGGAGGCTATAGACGAGATTTGGGCGAAGGGGACGGCCTCACCGGAGCGAATCAAGCTGGTGGCCGAGGCGGATCGGGGCGGCCGGAGTTGGGGGAGGAGACCTCCTCGAGGTCCTCCTGGTGGCTTGGCAGGGTCCTGGAGAGGTGCAGTGAAGGTGTGTGCTCGTGAGCGAGCTCGGGGTCCTTTTTATAGGCGATCCGAGGCGGTGGCCATGAACGGAGTTCTCCGGCGAAGGTTACGGCGGCGCAGAGCTTGGTCGGGGAGGTTTAGGGAGTTTGACGTCAACTTGGAGTTCCACCGGTTCCGTTTTGGTGCTAAACAAGCTTGGATTGGGTGCATCGGGCGAGCTCGACGGAACGGGGCGGCGCGGGCCCGTCGGCGGCAGGGAGCATGTTCCGTGCTTGCCGGGCCACGGCGACGGTGCCACGGGCGTGCGCTAGCATGGCAGGGACACGCGGAGAGCCAGGGGACGTTGGGCGGCGCCGGGTGGCGTGGCGAGCGGGCTCGGGCCCTCGCTGGCCGCCACGGGAGGCGCAGCCACCGCAGAAGCTTCCAACGCCGGCGAGGCTCGTCGCCACCGACGCCAGGAATCGGCCAAGCGTGCGTGCGGGGTGCTGGCCAAGGGGAAGAGGCTGCGTGCAACGCGCCAGGGCGCACTATGGCCGCGTGACCGAAGTCTGACGAAGGAAAAACGACACTGAATTCTGAACTTAAGTGAAGATGGACAGAATAGTGCATGCAAGGTGTTCGACAGAATGATATAGGCATCTAGGGATTTTTCCTTGAGCTTAAACTTGGTGGGGTGGCCTCTCATTGCACCAGGAGGCTGCCTGAATTTTGGTGGAATTTTTGGAGAAGTGTAGATATGAATTTCACCAAATTTGTCAAATCTGGTCCAAACTTGCAGTGAGTGAAATTTGAAATTTTTGAAAAGAAGAAGAGTGGATCAATATGGTTCTAGGTTGTGGGTACTAAGGACTATCCAGGGGAGTTGGTTTGGGATAAAAACTCAAAGGCAATGTGGTACTTGCTTTGAAAATCACTCAGGCTCAAAATAATTGGCAGAAATGATTTGAGAGATAAAAATAATTGAAATAAGATCCAAAACTTGTTTGGACTTGTTGAGACAGAGAATTTAGATTGTTCAAAGGTGGAGGGAGGGATTTTGAGAAGATTTACTATAGGAGACATGGTAAAACCATGGGTGGTTTTCAGGATAAGAAAAACCTCAAAATTCACAGAGTTCTTTTTATAAGGAAAGGAATAATTTCCAAAAATATACTTTGAGAAGGGAACCATCAGAGAAAGTGTTTTAAATGATCAAACACCATAGTTTGAAGAGGATACAAAAATAAAAATCCCTGCCAACGAAGTTTTTAAGAGGAAGGTTTTCTGGAAAAAATTTAAATGGCCTCTTTTCAAAAACCAACAAAGTTTTTGCTGAAAAACCAAATAAAAATTTTGGAGTGTCACACGCCAGAGGTTTTGGTGGACTAGGATGAAGAGAGAAATTGCTCAATACATTGCTAGTTGCGACGTCTGTCGTCGTGTTAAAGCAGAGCATCAATGGCCTGCTGGCACCCTTTAACCTTTGGCTATTCCTGAGTGGAAATGGGATAAAATCAGTATGGATTTCATTACTGGGTTTCCCAGGACCAAGAGAGGGAATAATGCTATCTTCGTCGTGATCGACCGTCTTTCCAAAGTAGCCCATTTCCTACCTGTTCGTGAGAGTATCACCGCTAGCCAGCTAGCTGATTTATACATCTTCGGAATAGTGTCTCTTCATGGTGTCCCATTGGAAATTAACTCAGACCGTGGGAGTCTCTTCACCTCTTGATTTTGGGAAATTTTCCAAAATGGTATGGGAACTCATCTCTCTTTTAGCACCGCCTTCCATCCTCAATCAAGTGGTCAAGTAGAGCGAGTCAATCAAATTCTGGAAGATATGCTCTGAGCTTCTGTCATCTCATTCGGAATGGGTTGGGAGAAATGCCTTCCATTCGCGAAGTTTGCTTATACCAATAGTTATCAAGCTAGCTTGGGCAAAGCTCCTTTCGAAGTTCTCTATGGACGAAAATGTCGAACGCCTCTTAACTGGTCAGAAACCGGGGAAAGACAACTCTTTGGCCCGAATATGATTCAAGAAGAAGAAGAGCAGGTTCGCGTTATTCGTGAGAAATTGAAAACAGCCCAATCTCGTCAAAAGAGCCAATATGATCGTAAACATAAGCTCATGTCTTACGAGGTCGGTGAGAAGGCTTACCATTGGGTTACTCCGTTAAAGGGAACCCATCGCTTCGGTATCAAAGGCAAATTGGCTCCTCGTTACATTCGACCCTTTCGCATTCTTGCCAAACGAGGAGAAGTTGCCTACCAATTGGAACTACCTCCGCATCTTTCCAGAGTTCACGATGTCTTCCACGTTTCTCAACTCAGGTGTTGCTTCGCAGATCCTATCTGTGGAGTGGACCATGAAACGCTTGATCTACAAGATAACCTCTCATATTGGGAATATCCCGTTCGTATACTTGATCAATCCGAGCGTACCACTCAAAGCCACTTGGGAATGGGAGGATCGTCTTCGACTCGAATACCCCACCTTCTTCCCAATAGATCCTGAATCTCGGGACGCGATTCTTTTGAGTGGGGGTGAGTTGTCACATCCCTGCTTTTAGTCATGCATTAGGATTGGATGAACATGTGCATCATGTTTAAATTTCTTTTAAACTTGAAATGGGGCCTAATCAACCCCAACACCCCCCCTGAAAATGCTAATTTCCAACAATTAGAATTCCAATGAACCCAAAATGCCCTTCATAAAAGCCCACCATTTTTGGTCTTGACTAAAACCTCTGCCAAAAATGGTCTTGCAATTTATGGAGCCATTCTGGATTTTTGAACAAGCCATAAGTATTTGAATTTGGGCATTTTAAATGCTATAAATATTTTAAAGTGCTCAAATAATCTTGGAAGCATTTTTAGGCAGTTGCGAATATTCTCAAATGTGCCTCTGAATATTTCCAGAGTTTTTGGAAATGAAATAGAATTCATTCTATTTCAATACAAAGAGCAGGAAATAAATAAAAGAGAAAACAAAAAGGACCAGAGACTTACCAGGAAGCCCACCAGCCGGCCCACCTAGCTGGCCCGGCCCAGCAGCCGCTCCACGCAGCTGCTTCGCCTAGCCAGCGAGGCGAGCAGGTGCTCGACGGCGAGCACAGGAGCTCGCCACGCCACCTCTCTGCCTGCCTGCCGTCTCCCGCGCTAGCGCGATGCCTCAAAACGCCTCCGCGACGCAGCCCCGACCCCCTGGACACCTCATTCCTCCCCCTGCTATCCCTCGCTCCCCCGAAGCCATGGCCGACGCTGCCGCAGCCACGCCACCGTAGTTCTCATGTCCACCGTCGTCCTCGCACCGCCCCACCGTGTCCATGAGCTCCGCCACCGTCCTCTCCGTCGAGCAGCCCGAGCCCCGAGCGCTCGCGCACCCTGCTTCGTCTTCTTCGAGCTCGACTCCATCGAGCACCGCCGCAGATCCCCATCGCTGTTGCCGCTGCATCAGCTCGTCCCCGACCGCGTCGTCTGCTCCTACGTCACCGCCGTGAGCTACTGCACCTCCCCATCGCCCGCACGCGCCGCTGCCTCTGCACGTCGCCGTCGTGGCCACAGCCACGCTGGCTCGATTCCGAGCACGCCATCGCATTCGTCGCAGCCCAAGAAGCCCGTAGCACCTTTCCACGCGCCTCGCCGTGCCCCGCAGCCTCGGTTTCGACCTCGCCCGAACTCCGGCGGCCGCCAAGGTTGTCGCCGGCGACGTTTCCGGCCACCCTAGCTCCACCCACTGCCACCACTCGATGCGGCTCGCTCCCCACGTCAGGTAGCTACTCTCCGTCGTTGATTTGGTCGTCGGAGACGCAAACCCGAGCCCCTCCGCCGCGTCTGGCCTCGCCGGTGGCTAAATGCCGGCGAGTTTGACCCATGGACTTGACTGGGTGGGCCAGGTTGACTTCCCGCTTAAGCCTATTACAGGTGGGGCCGGCCTGTTAATTAGTTTAGGATTAGTGCTAACTAATTTTAGTTAGTTTAGGTCACTGACATGTGGGCCCAGGCCCCACTGATAGTTAGTTAGTACTAACTTAATTCTGTTAGTTAGCTGAGACACTGACAGACGGGCCCACCAGTCAGGTTTGACTGGCCCTGGCGCCTTTGACTCGCTGACGTCACAGTGATGCAGTGCTGACGCAATTATTCATTTTCTGGATTTATTTTTCTATAGGAAATTCCATAAAATAGCCTAAACTTCTAAAAATCATAGAAAATCAACCATAACTCCAAAACAAACAAATTATATATGAAAAATTATCAGAAAAATTCAATCTATCCATCTGTAATGGTTTCATGCATGACAAACCACTTTAACTTTGTTGTTTAGGTGAAACAAGCTAACACACTCATTATGCATAAGAACTTTAACCCTCATTTGAATCTTTGATTCAAATGGACCCATTTCAACTTGTTTCACATTGCATTAGGCAGGACACATCATTTTGCCATGTCATAGCATGCATCATATTGTTGCATATTGTCATGTGTTGATTATGCTCCATGTGTCCTTCGTGGTAGGTCCTGCCTCCGAGGATATCTCCGAGTATCCAACTGAAGGGCAGTACCCTACTATCATTCCATCAGGCAAGCAGCCATATTGATCATATCGATACAATCCCATGTTCTCCCCTCTGCTCCCATTTACTGCATTAAGACAACATCGTTTCAAACTACTGTGTGCTACGGTAGTTGAACCCTTATCCTCTGTATGACCTGTCATTGCCACAGTAACTAGATGAAACCCACTAGCATGTGTAGGAGTTGATTGAGCCATGTATGTGTTTCCTACCTTGCTATGCCTGCTATGCTTAGAGTTGTGTCAGGTCTGGTTCATCTGGGTGATGGGCTAGAGTGAAATGATTATGTCGGTAATGTGAGGAATGTGTTGAACATGATTTGGTAAAGGTATCGATGAGAGGCCATGTAGGAATACATGGTGGTTGTTTCATTGAGGCCGTCCATAAGAACTGAGATCTGTATGTGTGATTTAAGATTCAGTTACTACCATACATTGGGCCCGAAACCAATGGACCCTCTCAGCTTCTTAATCACCCTAGTACTCTGTCCAGGAGTTGCAATTAGTTTCTGGTGTTTGTAGGTTATGTGTTGGTGGCCGTGCATAGCGCTGACCCTAGGGGTGGGCTATGATGCGGTAGATACACCGTGGCACGGTGTACCGGGTCACCTGTTTGGTGTCTCAGGAACCCTGTTCACATCGTTCGGGGCCGTATGTGGAAACCTCGGCCGGACTCCCTGCGAATGGAACCTGGATAGGCGATAAACCTGGACTAGAGACTTGAGTGTTTAGGTAGGCCATGGCCGACACACTCGTTGGGCTTCCGCTTGAAGGTTGCCGAGTACATGTCGTGTAAACGGCGGTAAGTGGTGAGAGCGTGTATGAAGAAGTACACCCCTGCAGGGTTAACATCATCTATTCGAATAGCCGCGTCCGTGGTAAAGGACTACTTGGTTGCCTATATAGTTCATGGACAAGTTAATGGATACTACTAAAAGACTCAAGATAAGTGTGAGTACCGAGGATGGCTCTCTCGTAGGATGACGAGGGAGGATCTTCGGTGGAGTATTGTGTTGGTGATTAGTGGACTCATGTGCGAAAACTATTTGACTAGTGGTGTCCCGTAGGATAGCTTAGCCAAGAGTCAAAGCTGGCTTGCAGCAATAACTCCACCACCTTCTTGAGAATGAGCATGTATAGTAGGTTCTGATTTAAGACTTGCTGAGTACCTTTGTACTCATGTTTGCATAGTTACTGTTTTCAGACGACAACACCGCCTCCTCCGATGGGTTTTATGTAGATCTCGACGTTGATGAGTGACTTGCCACCCAGGTGGTGACCCTGGCCATGGAGGGCCCTATGTAGATAGACAGGCTTCGAGAAGCCTTCTTTCTTTCTAGTGTCTGTACTCAGACTATTTGCTTCCGCATGTGCTTGTATGCTTGTATGACTTGAGTGTCGAGTCATGTGACCCTATTTTATGAACATGTTATGTATGGCTCTCTAGAGCCTTTAAATAAAGTACTTGAGTTGTAGAGTTTTGTTGTGATGCCATGTTGTATTTGCACATATCGAGCATATTGTGTGTATGATTGAAATGCTTGGTCTGTGTGGGATCCGATAATCTAGTTGTTTATCCTTGGCAGCCTCTCTTATGGGGAAATGTAGTCTAGTGCTCCTTGAGCCATAGTAGTCCGCTACAGCCCAGTTCACCGGAGTCCTACTAGCCCAGCACTACTGCTCAGGACACTTGACTGGCCGGCATGTGTTTCATTTTGTTCCTACGTCTGTCCCTTCGGGGAAATGTCACGCGGTGGCTTTCGGAGTCCTGCCTAGCCTGCTACAGCCCGGGTTCCCCGGAGTCCTGTTAGCCCAGTGCTACAGCCCGGATTCACACGCTGATGACCGACATGCTCGATGTGATTCATGTATGCCTATCTCCATAGGTCTATTCCGCTTTGGGTTCACGACTAGCCATGTCGGCCCGGGTTCTTTGTCATATGGATTCTAGCGACACTATCATATACGTTAGCCAAAAGGCGCAAACGGTCCCGGGCCATGGTAAGGCGACACCCGTGGGGATACCGTGCGTGAGGCCGCAATGTGATATGAGGTGTTACCGGCTAGATTGATGTGACTTGGAATCGGCGTCCTGACACACCATGTTTATTTTAGAGTAATATCTTGGCAGATCTTAGCTCCGAGAGAAATCTTGAAGAACAATTGAAGAATGAAAAGTATCCTTGCAAATCATCATGTTGAGCCTTCGTGAAGAACTCCGGTAATAAAAGAATGATCAAACGGAAGTGAAGGATGAAAAGAATAAGATTGAAGCCTTGCAATGATTAGATGAAGCTTTGAAATGATATAATTGAAAGAGCTTGGAACTCGGGAAAAGAAAGATGAATCAAGTGAAACCGAGAATTTGATGAGCCTCCGGAATAAGGAATTGAGTTCACTCGATGAAACAAGAATAAGAATTACATTATGCTTATCCTTCACCAATTAAATTGACGACAATCAATGGATTTTACATATTACTTATTCTCGTAGAAAGGATTTAAGATAGATATGTAGCAAACTTGAGAAGGTCTTCAACGAACCACCGGTAGAATTTGAAAGAACGAAAGAATTGATATGATAAACGAAGGAAGGAGAAACTTGGAAGAACCACCGTAAGAAATGAAAACGATTGAAGAAAAGATAAAGAAGCACCGGGAAGAATTATAAAAAGAACGAAGATACTTCAGACAATCTAGATACATGAGAACGAAGGGATCACGAACTGATTATAGATCACTTGAATGATGCATCGGTAAGATTGGAGAATGACAACTGAAAGCTGAGAATGAATAAATCTTCTGAAATGATGAGCTCCGGAGAAACAAACTAGAAAGACTCCTGAATTGCTCCAGATAGGTGAAAATAAATCTCACAGTCGAAAACAATTGTGAGAGGATGGCAACAAGCTAGAATCATGAATCTTGAAGAGAATGGAGCAAGATTTAGAGGAAATACTCTTCTTCGGTCATCATGTGTTGAGAATGACAACGAGAAACACCACCATGAATTATTTAGACGCTCCAGAAGAATCAAAAGCGAAGAGATCGAGCCAACGATGAAATCATATGAAAGATCTTGGAGAAAGACATATGACTGATGGTAAATCATTCTTACGTCAAACTTTGAAAAGAAATTAGAATAGGTCCGGGAAAATAAGAAGAGTCAGGTAAGATCCTGGGAAAGACCTGTGGGTTAGGGCCCACTCAAAAGAAACACCGTTGAACGATTACTTGAAAAGAGAGATTGCACCGGTTGAATTAAATGGCTTGAATAAGATAACAACCTCGAAATAACTTGAACGGATTGAGAATGGAAACGAATCTTCTGAGATATCTTCGGCACTCTGGAACAAAAGAATAGCGTGAAGTGGATCATTACGAGGTGCACCGGCATAAGAACACATTTGAAACGAGGAAAAGGATGTGATCACCATCGAAAGATTGCATTGAACACACCGGGGAAGATAAAAGAACAAAGAATGATAAACTTGAGGCTCCGTTAGAATCTTCATGCACATCACTGGGTACGAACATTGACGGAAAGGAATGGAGAGACTTCCCATCGATAAGATGGATACTTGATTAAGAAATATGATTCCTCGAAGAAAAGGGGTGGGAGGGTGGGAAACAAATAACGTTGAGAAGACTTTGAGTTGATCTTACGGATGTTGAAAATGAATGGATCCACTTGAAGAGAGACACGCCGGTTGACAAAAAATTTAGATGACAAGCTCGATGATCGAGAAGGGTTGGTATTCACATCGGGGTATGAGAACACCGCTGAGGAAAGGTATGGAATCAACATTTGACATTGAAGCAACTCGAATACCACAACTCAAAACAAAACAAAGGATTGGCTTGCAGAATAAGCCGGAACAAACATATGATAGAGATTTTGTCCGAAGTTTTCGTGGTGGAGCCTACACGGGCTCGATCGTACAGCACCATCATGTACAAGGTAGTGCACATGACATACGAAGCGTCCCTGAGTCGGCATAGCCAAGGACTCTTTAAGACACAACGAGACCACTGTAAAACCAACCGTGGATAGGCGGACCACTAGACGTCGAACCCCAATTTCATATCATACATCTGTCAGAAAGATATCCTAAGAGCTACTTGAATTCCCACATATAAACTCCCGAAATTTTCCAGTTATGCAATCAGGTGTTGGGGATACAGGGGAAGCAAAATATCTCACCCAAATCTAGCAAATCCTACATCCAGCTGAATCCATCCTTCAACACATAACCAAGGAACCTTCGGAAATCATCTACCTCAACCTTTGAAAAGCATCCGTTATACAAGTTATGGCAATACTCCCAAACTCCCGCCCTAGTACTAGGTGCCGTCGAGGTTATCTCACCAACAACTGCATAAAAGAGATTTTCGATGTCGGCGGAACTCAGGTATTCCAGAATCTCAACGATAAAATTGTGACGACAACACCTCGGAGCTCAACTCCCCGGGACACTGCCACAACCCCTAAATGACAGGAGGCACCAAGAACAATTTTCTCGTCACAAAACCATCCGAACGATTCCAAGATACCCGTGTGATCCTAAAAAAATAGTGAAATTTGAGAAGAGAAGAGTCAAAACTCTACGTCAGGATGCCTCACTAGAGCGACGAAGGGACTGAGGAGTAAAAAGAATTCCTAACTCTCCGTTATATATAATTCCTAAATGACTCAAAACATATTTCTAGACTCAACAACGCCAACGATTCGATCAAGCAGGGGGGCTCCTAAGGTCGGGGAAGGCTCTGATTACCAACTTGTAACGCCCTCGATGCGGCTATATCTCCTACGTGTCGAAGCACGACTTAGAGGCATAACCGCATTGAAAGCAATGTCGCAAGTAAGGTAATCTTCACAACAACCCATGTAAATAAATAAAAGGGGAAAGGATACATAGTTGGCTTACACTCGCCACGTCACACAAATACATGAATAACATTACATTCATCCAATACACTCATGGCCCGACTACGGTACCAAAATAAAGATCAACCCCCACATGCGATAATGTCCCCGATCACCCCAACTGGGCACCACTACTGATCATCTGGGAAAGACAGATAGTAACAGCGAGAGTCTTCATCGAACTCCCACTTGAGCTCGGTCATGTCATCTGGAATGGTATCGTCGGTCCCTGCATCTGGTTTTGGAAGTAAACTGTGAGTCAGGGGACTCAGCAATCTCACACCCTCGCGATCAAGACTATTTAAGCTTATAGGTAAGACAAGGTATGATGTGGAGCTGCAGCATGCGACTAGCATATATGGTGGCTAACCTATTCGCAAAAGAGAGCGAGAAGAGAAGGAAAAAAGCACGGTCGAACAACTATGATCAAGAAGTGATCCTAGAACAACCTACGTCAAGCATTACTCCAACACCGTGTTCACTTCCCGGACTGCGCCGAGAAGAGACCATCATGGTTACACACGCGGTTGGTTCATTTTAATTAAGTTAAGTTTCAGGTTATCTACAACTGGACATTAACAAATTCCCATCTACCCATAACCGCGGGCACGGCTTTCAAAAGTTCAAATCCCTGCAGGGGAGTCCCAACTTAGCCCATCACAAGCTCTCACGGTCAATGAAGGATATTCCTTCTCCCAAGACAATCCGATCAGACTCGGCATCCCGGTTACAAGACATCCTCGACAATGGTAAAACAAGTCCAGCAACACCGCCCGAATGTGCCGACAAATCCCGATAGGAGCTGCACATATCTCGTTCTCAGGGCACACTCAGATAAGCAATCCGTACAACTAAAACCAGCCCTGGAGTTTCCCCGAGGTGGCGCTGCAAGGGGCTCTAGTTTGGACCAACACTCAGAGGAGCACTGGCCCGGGGGGGTTTAAATAAAGATGACCCTTGGGCTCCGGAAACCCAAGGGAAAAAGAGGCTAGGTGGAAAATGGTAAAACCAAGGTTGGGCATTGCTGGAGGAGTTTTATTCAAGGCGAACTATCAAGGGGTTCCCATTATAACCCAACCGTGTAAGGAACGCAAAATCCGGGAACATAACACCGATATGACGGAAACTAGGGCAGCAAGAGTGGAACAAAACACTAGGCAAAAGGCCGAGCCTTACACCCTTTACCAAGTATATAGATGCATTAAGATAAAAAAGATAATAAGGTGATATCCCAACAATAAATAATGTTCCAACAAGGAACGATCTCCAATCTTCACCTGCAACTAGCAACACTATAAGAGGGGCTGAGCAAAGCGGTAACATAGCCAAACAATGGTTTGCTAGGACATGGTGGGTTAGAGGTTTGGCATGGCAATATGGGAGGCATGGTAAGCAAGTGGTAGGTATCGTAGCATAGGCATAGCAAAAAGAGCGAGCATCTAGAAAGCAAAGATAGAAGTGATTTCGAGGGTATGGTCATCTTACCTGCAAAGTTCTTAGAGTTGACTTGATCCTCGTAAGCGAACTCAACGGGCTCCTCGTTCACGAACTCATCTCCCGGCTCTACCCAAACAAGAACAACAAGCGAACGGAACACAATCAACCACGTGCAATGCTCAAACAACATGATGCGAACATGATATGATATGCGGGATGCGGTATGTGATGCATATGCAAGATTTGCAAAGGAATGATTGAACCTGGCCTCAACATGGAAATCCAAGAGTGCCACTGGAAAGGTGAGGTGATTTCGGTTGAAATCAATATAAAGATCACCGGAATCGGATGCACGGTTTGGAAAAGGCAAGCAAAACAAATATGGCACCGGTCTGCGATAATCAGCAAGTGACCAACTAAATGCATCAAGATAAATATGCTACAGCACTCAAACATGGCAACAAAATACATGGCAGGTATCCACTCATGAAGCTTGACAAAAGATGAACACTGAGCTACGGCTAGTTCATCCATTAACAGGTTCGAACAAGCATGGCAAAAGAGCAAATGATAACAGGTTTCAGACTTGGTGAAATTAACACAAGTCTGGAATTTATCATCAGGAAGCAAACTTTAGAGCATGAAAACTACATGCTACAGGAACTTAACATGGCAAAACAAGGCATGGCATGAAGCTACTCAAAGCACTTAACAAAAGTCCCTTAGTGACCTTGAGCCAAAAGGATCAGAAAATACCATTGCAAGCATGTGAACATGCAAAAACATAAACAAATTCAGAATTAGTGAAAAATTGGAGCATGCAAACAGATTTGACAAGTAGGCATGTTTACGAGCTCGATGCACTCACTACAGAGCATGGCATGACAAACTAAGAATACACCCATCAAGAATACATGGCATAGAAGCTAGACATGGTAAGAACAACAACATAGCATGCACGGATCAATAGTAACATCCTCGGCAAAATCGCTAAACATGTCAACAATCTGCCAGGATTATTTTATAGCAAAAATAGAGCTCGATTAACTCAAGGTAGGGTGCTCCATAATTGCAAAAAAGGCATGGATCGATAGAGCACCACAATGTTAATAAAACATACTTACTGATCATCCTCAAAATAGGCACGGATCACTAGGAAACAACATGAACATATGGCATAACAACAAATACAGGACAAGGACTTAGTGAAATTCGAAGTCCCTGAAATCAGCATCAATGATTACGCTACGTTGCAAGCTCGTGCTAGTCACCACAAATATCACAAAAATACATGGCAAGCACCCCTGTAAAGATGGCATGGCATATAACAAAACACATGTAGAGCTCAGGATCATAGCATGCACACATTAATCATGGCAAAAATGACAAAAGGCTATTTGCTGAAATAGATCTACCAAATTCCTCACATAGCCCTCTTCCAACATCATTTTGGGCATCAAGATGAGCTCAAATGAAAATGATGCAATGAGATGAAATGATGTACTCGTCGAGATGAACATTTTGATATGCTACAGGCACGAATCGGAGCAACGGTGATGAAGTTATGATGCGATGAAAAATGCATAAAATTACTGGGACTTAGATGAAAATATCACCTCCCGAAAATAGATCTATGGTTTCGGGGCATGTGGATCGAAGTTCGCCGGAGTTTCACCGGAGAAGGACGCGAGGAGGTGGTCGGAGCTGAGGAAGAGGCCGGCGAGGTCCGGGGCACCGGATCAGGGGGTGCGGGCTCCACCCCGGCCGGATCCATGGCCGCTGAAGTTGGGGCGGATGACGACGCTCGGAGGCGGCGGCGCAGAGCTGCAGCTCCGGCGAGGGAGGCAGGGCAGCACCCACGGCAGGGCCGGTCGCCGATGAAGGAGGAGGTTGGCGGCGGCGAGCGGGAGGCGAAAGATGGCGCGGCGGCGGCGGAGCACGTCGGCGGCGGGCGGCGCGCGGCTCCGCGGGGCTCGGGATCCCGCGGGAGGCGGCAGGGCGACGAAATCGGGCCGGCCGGGCCGCGCCTGGGCCCGCGGGGCCGCGGCGGCGGAGGAGAGAGAGAGGAGGCGTGGGGTGACACGCGATGGCGGCGGATTGGTTGGAGGTGGCGCCGGAGCTGAGGTGGCGGCTCCGGATTGGTCCGGGTGAGGTGGCGGTGGTGGTGGACATTGTCCGGTGTGGAGAAGAAATGTCCGGCGGCGTGCGAGGGAATTTTAGGGTTTCATCTGTGGAAATATTTGGAGGGGATCACATATATATAGGTAGAGGGAGCTAGGAGAGTCCAAATGAGGTGCGGTTTTCGGCCACGCGGTCGTGATCGAACGAACGAGATGATGGAGGAGGTTTAGGTGGGTTTTGGGCCACTTTGGAAGGGTGTTGGGCTGCAACACACACGAGGCCTTTTCGGTCCCTTGGTTAACCGTTGGAGTATCAAACGAAGTCCAAATGGCACGAAACTTGACAAGCGGCCTGCCAGTAGTAAATCAAGGCCGCATGACAAGTCTCGGTCCAATCCGAGAACGTTTAACACCCGCACACGAAAAGAGGTAGAAAGGGACACCGGGTGACATAGGAGCACCGGATAGCAAAACGGACAACGGGGAAAATGCTCGGATCCATGAGACAAACATGTATGCAAATGAAATGCACATGATGACATGATATGGAATGCATGACACGCAAGCAATGACAAGGCAACAACAGCGAATAACTGGAAGACACCTGGCACATCTGTCTCGGACCGTTACACCTTGTGTGCCAACATGCTATTGCGATGATTATGATGTGGTATGATGGGGTGGTATCCTCCTTTGAATGATTTAAGTGACTTGACTTGGCACATGTTCACGCATGTAGTTGAAACAAAATCAACATAGCCTTCACGATTTTTATGTTCATGGTGGATTATATCCTACTCATGCTTGCATCCAATGTTTATTAATTTTAATGCATGTACATGGCTGTTGTCGCTCTCTAGTTGGTCGCTTCCCAGTCTTTTGCTAGCCTTCACTTCTACTAAGCGGGAATACTTCTTGTGCATCCAATCCCTTAAACCCCAAAGTTATTCCAGATGAGTCCACTATAGTTTCCTATATGCGGTATCTACCTGCCGTTCCAAGTAAATTTGTATGTGCCAAACTCTAAACCTTCAAATAAACATTCTGTTTTGTATGCTCGAATAGCTCATGTATCAACCAAGGTTGTCCTTATCTTCCGTGTTAGGCGGGTTATTCTCAAGAGGAGTGGACTCCGCTCCTCACTCACGAGAAAATGGCTGGTCACCGTGATGCCCAGTCCCATGCTTTATGCAAACTAAATCAAAATTAATTGCAAACAAAACTCCCCCTGGGACCTGATGTATGTTGGAGACACTCATTGTTTCGAGAAAGTCATGGATTGATGCTTGTTGGCGGAGGGGGAGTATAAACTTTACCATTATGTTTGGGAACCGCCTATAATGTGTTTAGCATGGAAGATATCGCCATCTCTTAGTTGTTACATTGACATTGAAAGTATACTGCTCAAAATACAATTTATCTCTATTTCAAAACCGAGCTCTGGCACCTCTACAAATACCTGCTTCCCTCTGCGAAGGGCCTATCCATTTACTTTTATGTTGAGTCATCACCCTCTTATTAAAAAGCACTAGCTGGAGAGCACAACTGTCATTTGCATTCATCACTATTAATTTATATTGGGTGTGACTATGATTGGATCTCTTTTACCATGAATTACAATGTCTAGTCAGTCCTTGATCTTTAAAGGTGCTCCTCATTTATGTTTTGTGGTCTCAGAAAGGGCTAGCGAGATACCATCTTGTTATATCATATTATGATTGTTTTGAGAAAGTGTTGTCATCCGAGATTTATTATTATGACTTGCTAGTTGATTATGCTATTGATATGAGTAATTATGAGACCTGAGAATTATTGCAAATCTGGTTGGTTATGATCTATGCTGAAAACTTGAATGCTAACTTGACATAGTTACAACAACAAGAGCAAACAGAGTTTGTAAAAGTTTTTTCTTTCTTTCAGTTTGTGAACTGAATTGCTTGAGGACAAGCAAGGGTTTAAGCTTGGGGGAGTTGATACGTCTCCGTCGTATCTACTTTTCCAAACACTTTTGCCCTTGTTTTGGACTCTAACTTGTATGATTTGAACGGAACTAACCCGGACTGACGCTGTTTTTCAGCAGAATTGCCATGGTGTTGTTTTATGTGCAGAAAACAAATATTCGCGGAATGACCTGAAACTCCACGGAACATCTAGAAAAAATAATAAAAAATTCTCGATAAAGATGAAGACCAGGGGGCCCACACCCTGTCCATGAGGGTGGGGGGCGCCCCCCCCCCCTCTAGGGCGCGCCCCCCTACCTCGTGGGCCCCTGGATGCCCTCCGACGCAAACACCAACTCTATATATTTTCTTTGGGAGAGAAAAAAAATCAGAGAGAAGAAATCATCGTGTTTTATGATACGGAGCCGCCGCCAAGCCCTAAAACCTCTCAGGAGGGCTGATCTGGAGTCCATTCGGGGCTCCGGAGAGGGGGATTCGCCACCGTCATCATCATCAACCATCCTCCATCACCAATTTCATGATGCTCACCGCCGTGCGTGAGTAATTCCATCGTAGGCTTGCTGGACGGTGATGGGTTGGATGAGATTTATCATGTAGTCGAGTTAGTTTTGTTAGGGTTTGATCCCTAGTATCAACTATGTTCTGAGATTGATGTTGCTATGACTTTGCTATGCTTAATGCTTGTCACTAGGGTCCGAGTGCCATGATTTCAGATTTGAAACTATTATGTTTTCATGAATATATGTGAGTTCTTGATCCTATCTTGCAAGTCTATAGTCACCTACTATGTGTTATGATCCGGCAACCCCGAAGTGATAATAATCGGGACCACTCCCGGTGATGACCATAGTTTGAGGAGTTCATGTATTCACTATGTGCTTATGCTTTGTTCCGATTCTCTATTAAAAGGAGGCCTTAATATCCCTTAGTTTCCAATAGGACCCCGCTGCCACGGGAGGGTAGGACAAAAAATGTCATGCAAGTTCTTTTCCATAAGCACGTATGACTATATACGAAATACATGCCTACATTACATTGATGAATTGGAGCTAGTTCTGTGTCACCCTATGTTATGACTGTTACATGATGAACCACATCCGGCATAATTATCCATCACTGATCCGGTGCCTACGAGTTTTCCATATACTGGTTTACGCTTATTTACTTTCCCGCTGCTACTGTTACAATCACTACAAAATACCAAAAACATTACTTTTGCTATCTTTACTTTTGTTGCCGCTACCACCACTATCATATTACTTTGCTACTAAACACTTTGCTGCATATACTAAGTTTCCAGGTGTGGTTGAATTGACAACTCAGCTGCTAATACTTGAGTATATTCTTTGGCTCCCCTTGTGTCGAATCAATAAATTTGGGTTGAATACTCTACCCTCAAAAGCTGTTGTGATCCCCTATACTTGTGGGTTATCACCAACCGGTGCGCCCCAGATGTCAGTGGGAGGAATCATTTTTTTCGCGTAATAAGGAGGCAGTTGATTGCGTGCAGCCAGGCCAGCGGAGAGAGTAGGGTGGGCCGGTGAAGCCTGCACGGCATCACATTGGGCCACAAGAGGTGGGAGTAGGCAGTCCCGCCGGCGCTAGTTTAGGCAGCTGGAGCAGGAAGATCAGAGATTGAAGAAGCACGTCGGTCGTTGGATGGACATCCAACAGTCACTGCTACTAGAATCGTGTGTTGACTGACAAAGCCTTGCGTAAACAAGTCAGCCTCGAAATATGTGGTGTGTACAGCCCATTTGCTATTATTTTTATAATTTTTACTCATTTTCTAATTCATATGGAATTTATTGCAGCCCATTTTCCATTTTTAGAATTGCTGCCCATTTTCTGGTCAGTACCAGGGTTAAAAAATTGAACTAAATATGTGCAAAATTTTGAAAATTCGCAAATTTTTAGGGGGGAACAAAATATTCTTAATCCAAAAATTAGTAGCCATACTAAAACAAAATTAAAAATAAATCAGTACTATGTCATGTTAAATCCAATGAAATATAAATATCAGTGAAGAACAAAAACAAAAAAGAAACTAATTTCCCATTTACTATAATTTTTTTTGGAATTTTCAACCCCTTTGATATTACTTTTAACAGACACTGACCATACTCTTTAGCCAGGACGGAATGCAGCCCTCCTCATCTTGAAAAATAAAAATGGACCAGAACTATTTATGACGTTGACTATGATTTGCATGGGTCCGCTGGTTGCAGGAAGAAATGTTTGGAGAAAGAAGACTGGTCACTATCGTTGCCTAAGAATAATATCAACCGAATGTAACGACACTATCATAGGAAAAAATATCCTCCTGTTAAATCGTGAATTTAAAGTACTGGTGCATGAGCATTTATCTTTATTTATTTATTTATGTTTAGGGGAACATGATCATGTACCTGGGCTAGATTCATGTGAGAGCCTCCCTTCCAGTTAATTATGGGCTCCTCTATTGGGCCTTCATCAGTGGGCTGCATGTTGTCAACAAGTGGAAAATGTGTTCCATACCAAAAATAGTATGCGCTACGTATGATACGGGGCACTAAAGGATCGGACCATGCAACGACTTCCAAAACATTGTGTTTGTCGTTCTAACAACACATTTATTCAACCAATAGACGAAATATACTACTGATTGTACATTGAAATCATCAGCAGCAGCAACCAGGGCTGAGGTTGCAACAGAAGCAGTAAGAAGGCCAGAAGAGTAAAGACGCAGCTCTCTCTTCCAAACCAAACATCAGCCATCATTACAAAAGAGCTACCAAAAAAGAACAAGTGTATGCATCAACTAAATAAAGATCCTACTACACCAAGTGTACGCATCTAACTAACTGGCTCAGTTAGACGTTACTATTTATTAAGCTGTGGAGATTGGCTGACGGCTTGAACCAAATGGGTGCCTGACGGGGGAAACTCCAGCTAGCAGGTCGAAGTCTGATACTTGCAACCCTCTCTCCAATTTGGGCTACAGAGCGTGGCGGCACATATTAGGGTATGGTGCATGCAGAGACGCATGGTACGTTGTGTACACATAGTTTTGCCTGATGAACGAAACCGCGCTGCCATCATGATCCTTGCCGTCGGTTGTCTCCTGGTTAATCGAATAATTCAGTCCGAGAAACAGAGAGCGTGTACCAAGGCTACTTACCAGCCTCCAGTAAAAAATTCTTGAAGGCCTAGAGAAGCTGGGATCCTGCTCAAGGACCTTGCAGTGACTGTGATTGTATTCCGCAAAACAACATGTCCGGTACGTGCGAACGATCATCAATCGTTCGCTGTCGTCTGATCAAGACAGGAACCACCTGCAACTGCCATGCCGCTTTTCTTTGAAAGGTTCTGGGATTGGGAAGGGTAGGGACACCAGGCGGCCTACAACATCATATCAAGTTGGAGTCAAATAAAAAAGGGCTCTTAATGTAGTCAATCTTAAGAACATCATGTTATGAGCACGAATATTTTTTCAGTAAATGTTGACAGTAATATAAGCAAGCCATCATGATATCATAGGAAAGTAACATACTGCTGTAACAGCCATTTGTAGCGATGACTGGAGTAGGCCAGCAATATGTCTAGCCATAGAAGGAGTCGACAGTGTAAATAAAGCCCTTGTGTACAATGGCATTAGAGAACCATGGAGGATGTATGATCCTGCGATGGACATGCAGATTTATCAACTTACCACAGTGACCTGTCAGATAGGTGAGACCGCGGTTGAAGAATGCAATTAGCCTGAAGTCTTTATAATTCGCAGATCTTGTGGGCACTTGGCAGATTACAAGCTTGAGCAAACCAAACATGGTATCATGTTGGCTACTGTAAGATTCCAGTATTCTGGGCCGCGGTGCCAAAGCAGTGCAGTGTTAATCAAAGGAAGGCGGATCAATCGCCTGGTGTAGACCTCCATGAGTATCCAGCTGTCGCGACCGTCGACGAGCACCATCCAAGACGTGTTCATGCCGACCCAGTACATATTGTTAATGTAGTTGAGCGTGACGGGGATCGGATCGCAATCAAGGGGGTTGATGCTCGCCACCCTATGATCGTTATGCTGCGTGACACGCCGTTTCTGAAGATCGGGCGACATCAGCAAGCAAGGAGCTGGCTTAAAAAGCTCCGGCCTGAGGGCTTTGAGTAAACTGTGCAGCCCCGATGAGCACGCGGCGAGCGGCATGGTACTAAGATTGTCCACACGTGAAACAATGAGCTTGATTACCTCTGTGGGGAGCGAATTCCAGCCACTCTGTCGGCGGATGCTGGTCGGTTCTGCCATTGCTAGTGCTTGGGATTCGGACGAGGGGGGAGGCGCCTTAGCGGGGATAGAAGATTGGACGAGATTATGTGCAGACAAAGATGGAGAAGCGACTATGTGCTGCGGGAAGTGGACAGGTCATGATGACAACAGCATGCCGCTTAGCTTACGAGACACATACCAGCATCATAGGGTCATATCGATGCAAGAAAACTTGCTTGAGTAATCATAGTACAGGAACTCCCTAGAGTACCTACTACTATGTCGGAGCAATGGGCCACGGGTAGGCTAACCCAAGACCCATAACCTTTCAAGACATCGGGCCTGACTGCGCCCCTCAAGACAACAGATGGAGAGCCAACTTCAGGAGGGCGGCTGGAGGAACAGCTGGCAGCCCATATACGTCCGAGCCCTAGATACGAGATCAAGACCGGCCGACTCCGACTGGCGGCTTCCAGAGAAGCTGGCCACGGGGAGTCGGCCCACGACACCAGCAAAGCCCATGCCCTCACCAGGGGGATGGGACAGGGAGTGGCGACAGTAAAGCCCACTCCCTCCCCTTTTCCAGGGGATGGCCAGGGCACAGTGTATTGTACCAGTGGAGATCTTCGTCTGGCGCAGCACTGTTGCCATGCCATCCCTGACGTCAGCAAAAGTGAGCGGAGTCCTGTACCCATGACGGTCTGACAGTACGATCCACGAAAGACGGGCCCTACCAGTCAGTGAGAGTCCGGAAGACGGCAAGGGCGCCGCCAGTCGGACCCGTAGGGAGCCGGCCCGCGGAAGTCGGCCTGCCCCTCCCATGGGTCCCACGCACCATTAACCAGACGAGACGGGGAGTGGCTATAGTAATCGCCTGCTAGGCGGTAGGCCTGTAGCCACGACCCCATGACCAAGCCTGCGTCATTAGAGGCATAGCTACAGTAATCAGCAGCCGGCAGGACCCGCCAGCGGCGGGTGCGGCCTGTCGGCTCCGTACCAGACCAGTCAGTAAGGCCCACCAATCGGTGGGCCCCAGCAGTCGGCCGGAGGGCCCGCAGGCGAAGAGACTGATAGCTAGGCCCAATGTCCATACAGTTTACCATTGTACCCCTGGGGGGCAGGCCTATATAAACCCCCCAGGACACCCATGCAAAGGGTTCCGATTCATTAGAAGTAGACCGGACCTTAGAGAAAGTAGAGAGCTAGCCCTGCCTTCTCCTGTCCACAGATACAGCTCGAGGAGCGCCTTTGTACTCACTTTGCCTTAGTGATCATGCAGAGACCACGCAGAGCAGGACTAGGGGTGTTATCTCCTAGGAGAGCCCCGAACCTGGGAAAAGTACGCCGGCGTTCGTGTCTACGCCTCATCCCATTTCCAGGCACCGGCGACGTTCTACTCGCCCCCACCATGATAAGCCATCCATTGGCATATGTCGCACCCAACCCCCGACATTTGGCGCCCACCGTGGGGCCTGGTGCACCGTCATCCGGAGACCTGTTCTGGACGGGAACCCTTTTTCTCCCTGGCGAGCGCAGCCAGCCCGGCATGCCACACGGAGACTGCGCCGACGTGCTACATGGTGCTGAAATCGCCTGCGCGGCCAGTTGCCTCGCCGATCTTGTCGGCGAGGTCCGCCTCTCCGATGAACCAGCATCCGACGCAGGCACGGGCGGCCCCGAGAGCCTCCTTGCGGGCCTCCTCGATCAACTCCACGTCGCCAGCGAGCCAGCTGGGGACTTGGAGTCCGTAGGCTCCACCAATCCGATGCTGGTGGACTCCGACACCCCGTCACTTGACACGTTCCCCACCAACGTGGTGGTCTACGACGAACCGCTTCCTCGCGCGGAGAGCGGCGGAAGTACCGTCATGGAAGTGCTTGTCATTGATCATGACGTGCACTCGGGCCGGGGTGATTATGACCCACTCAACGCGGCGCTACAAGACCTGGCCGCGCCCATTCCCGAAGACGCCGACGCCGAGATGCTAGAGGCACACCGCCTTCAGCTAGTCGAAGGCGCCAAAAAGCTGGCCAGCATGAGACACATGTCAGAAGCCTGCCAGTGCCAGATGGACCATGCTGTGGGCGGCACGTCGGCGGCGGCTGGGCCTAGCCGCCTTGACACGGTCTAGCAGCGCGGCGCGGCCATCGCCGATCTGTTCGGGGCGAATCGCCCCGTCTACACCACACCTGTGGAGAATATTTGAGCCGCCCAGCCGGCGGCGGACAAGCTAGACAAGTTTGAGGGCAAAGAACGTCGCTTGATGACGGAGCGCGTCCAGCGACTCCTTGACGCAGCTGCTGAGCAGAACGAGGCTGGCTGCCACACTGATGCGCTGTGCCGACAGAATGACAACCTGCTTCCGCGCCGAGACCAAGGTGCGGAGTCTCGGATGCCAACTGGTGGCGTCCGCGGAAGAAAGGACAAGGAGCCGGCTGCCAGACGCAGTCAGACTCGCATCACCATAGAGCGCGACCGAGACGGCCGCCCAAGAACAGTGGAACGACGGGACGACTGTCCGCCTCCTCCCCCTCGGAGGGAAAGGCGAGTCTCCCCGCCGCCTGTTGATCACCCAACGCTCGGCGACCGCCTTGGCCGCCGAGAGGGAGTCAGAGAGAATGACGCCTGCCACCGGATCGACCGTCTCCATCGATCCCTGGCGCTTGAAGAAGAAGATGAGTTGGGTCCTCCGTGTTTTGGCCCCCGCATCTGAAACGAACCCTTCCCCAAAGGGTTCACGCTCCCCAGAGATACACCCAAATACACCAACTCCATGAAGCTGGAAGACTGGCTGGTCGACTACTCCACGACCGTCAGCATAGCAAACGGCAACAAGCATGTTGCCGTGAAATACGTTCCGCTCATGCTCCAAGGCACGGCCCGGACTTGGCTGAATAGCTTAAGGCCCCGCAGCATCAACAGTTGGGTCGACTTCACTGATGCCTTCGTCCGCAACTTCACCAGCACGTACAAGCGGCCTCCCAAGCCTCGCCAGCTCTCCTTATGTGTACAGGGCCCCAGCGAGTCAACCCGCGACTACCTCACGCGCTGGGCCGAGCTTCGCAACTCCTACGAAGGCATGCACGAGGTGCAGGCCATTGAGTACTTCACCGCAGGATGACGAGAGGGCACCCTCCTCAAGCACAAGCTTCTCTGCGATGAGCTGGCAACCCTCGATGAGCTGTTGATCATAGCGGACAAGTACGCCAGGCCGACTCCTCCATGAAGACGGAGATTCAAATTAGCACGACCGCCAAGGTGGCCCCTCAGGCTCCTCGAACTCCGGCCGGAGACACCAGTCGGCGTCAGCCGCAGAACGACCACAAGCACAAAGCCCCACCACCGACTTCCACCAGTCGGCAGGTGGCGATAGTCGAAAACCAGCAGCCGGAAGGGCAGCCCCCGCCCAAACGCCAGAAGGGCGGCAAGCCCAACTGGAAGCCGACTATCTCATATGAGCAGACCTTGGATGGACCCTGCAAGTTCCACAGTGGCGCAAAACCGTCCAACCACACCACTCGGAAATGCCACTGGCTCATCAGGATAGCCAAGGGAGACGGACTTTTGCCTCCCCCACCTGCAGGGCAGCCGCCTCCTCCGCTCCAGCAGCCGGCGGTCAGACTAGTCGGCGCAGTACAAGATGAGTACCCCGAAGAACAGGGAGCTTATGTCGTGTTCACTAGTGTGGCCAACGATCGATGCAGCAGGCAGCTGCAGCAGCAGGAGGTGAATGCAGTAGCGTCTGACACCCCAGAGTTTATGCACTGGTCTGAGAAGCCCATCAGCTGGAGCAGAGCTGACCACCCCGAAGTAATGCCCAAACCCGGCTCCTATGCCTTGGTTTTGGACGCCACCTTTGCCACGGACAAAAGAGCTGCTCGCTTCTCTAGAGTCCTGATAGACGGCGGCAGCAGCATCAACATCCTGTACAAAGACACCATGGAGAAGTTAGGGATCAGGCAGAGGCAACTACAGTCCAGCCGGACGGTGTTCCACGGCATAGTTCCTGGCCTTTCCTGCTCTCCAATCGGCAAGATCTTGATCGACGCCCTGTTCGGAGACAAGGATCATTTCCGCCGAGAGTCAATTTGGTTTGAGCTGGTGGACCTGGAGAGCCCATACCATGCGCTGCTTGGCCGGCCAGCCCTGGCCAAGTTCATGGCCGTCCCTCACTATGCCTACCTCATGATGAAGATGCCGAGTTCCAAGGGGATCTGACCATAACTAGCGACTACAAGAAGGCGTCCGCCTGCGCATCAGAGAGCAGTCGGCTGGCCGAGTCCCTCATGATCGCAGCTAAGAAGCGACTGCTAGATTGGGTTGTGGCGATGGCAAGCAAACAGCCAGAGATGTCGCCTGATCCCATAGAGCCGGAAGCTGAGGGCTCGTTCAAGCAGGCCTAGGAAACTAAGAAGATACCTTTAGACCCAGAGCACGCAGAGAGGTACATTGTCGTAGGCGCCAACCTCGATAGCAAATAGGAAGGCGAGCTCGTCGATTTCCTCCGTGAGAATCGAGACATCTTCGCATGGTCCCCCAAGGACATGCCGGGTGTCCCGACGGAATTCGCCGAGCACAAATTACACGTCCGATCTGATGCCTAGCCAATCAGGCAGCCTTTGCGCCGCTTGTCGGAAGAGAAGAGGAGAGTTGCTGGAGAAAAGATAGCACGGCTGCTTGCAGCCGGCTTCATCATGGAAGTATTCTTTCCAGAATGGCTGGCCAACCCGGTCCTGGTACTGAAGAAGAACAAGCAATGGTGAATGTGGATTGACTACACTACCCTCAACAAAGCATGCCCCAAGGACCCGTTCGCTTTGCCAAGGATCGACAAAGTGATAGACTCTATAGCCGGATGCGAGCTATTGAGTTTCTTCGATGCATATTCAGGGTATCACCAGATCAAGCTGAACTCGGCCGACAGGCTGAAGACTGCCTTCATCACGCCGTTTGGAGATTTCTGCTACCTGACCATGGCGTTCGGCTTGAGGAATGCCGGTGCCACCTTCCAACGATGCATGCAGAAGTGTCTCCTCAAGAAGCTCGGCAGAAATTCTCATGTTTACGTGGATGATGTGGTGGTAAAAATGGAGAAGCGTGGGACACTGCTGGAAGACCTCAAGGAGACCTTCGAGAACTTGCGCCGATTTCAGATCAAGCTCAACCCGGAGAAGTGCGTCTTCAGAGTACCAGCCAGCCAGCTCCTTGGTTTCCTAGTCTCCGAACGCGGCATAGAATGCAACCCTGTGAAAATCAAGGCAATTGAAAGGATGGAGGTACCCAGCCGACTGGTGGACGTACAAAAGTTCACCGGCTGTTTGGCGTCCATCAGCCAATTCATCAGTCGGCTAGGCGAGAAGGCTCTTCCCCTGTACCAACTCATGAAGAAGACCACTTTTTTCGAGTGGAACCACAAAGCGGACGAAGCATTTCTCCAACTAAAGAAGATGCTGACTACTCCACCTGTCCTGGCGGCGCCGACTACTAAGAAGCCCATGCTCCTCTACATCGCTGCCACCAGCCGAGTGGTCAGCACAGGCATTGTGGTAGAGCGCAAGGAGGAAGGCAAAGCGCTACCAGTCCAGAGACCGGTATATTATTTGAGTGAAGTACTATCGACCTCCAAGCAAAACTACCCCCACTACAGAAGATGTGCTATGGTGTGCATTTTGCCGCCAAGAAATTGAAGCCTTACTTCCAAGAACATCCAATCATTGTGGTCTGCATGGCTCCTCTAGCTGAGATCATCGGTAGCCGAGGCCCTTTGGGTTGAGTGGCCAAATGGGCCATAGATTTGGCCCCCTATACCATCTACTACCAACCTCGCACTGCCATCAAGTTACAAGCGCTGGCCGACTTCCTCGTCAACTGGGCCGAAACTCGGTATCTACCACCAGCGCCCGACTCCACCCATTGGCGAATGCATTTCGATGGTTCCAAGATGCGCACCGGCTTGGGAGCCGGCATCGTCCTCACCTCTCCGAAGGGCGACAAGCTCAAGTATGTGCTGCAAATCCGTTTTGCTACCTCCAACAACGTCGCCGAGTACGAGGCACTCCTTCACGGGCTCCAGCTAGCCAAAGAGCTTGGCATGCGCCAGATCCTGTGCTATGGTGACTCCGACTTGGTGGTCCAGCAGTCGTCAGGCCATTGGGACGCCAAGGACGCAAACATGGCAAGCTACCGCTTCCTCGTACAACAACTCAGCGGATACTTTGAGGGGTGCGAGTTTCTCCATGTACCAAGAAACGACAACGACCAAGCAGACGCCCTGGCGTGAATCGGCTCCACCCGTCAGGCGATACCGTCCGGCGTCGCCCTCCAGCGCCTCCTCAAGCCGTCCGTCAAGCCATCACCGGAGTCAAACTCCATCTTCATGCCGGCTCCTCCTGAAGTAGTCGGATCTGACTCAAGAGCCCCCGCAGACGGCACGAGTATTCCAGCAGGAGGCACGGAAATCATGGCAGTCGCACTCGGCTCGGGGACTGCGGCAGTCAGCTCGGAGACTTCAGAGCCTGGCCTGGGGACTGCGTCAATCCGCCCGGGGACTTCATCAACACAACAAGCGGCGGCCGACTCCAACCCGCCACCTCCCGGCCGAGCCGCCCTCGTCCAAGTCGCAGTCTTGGCGGTTGTAGAGATCGCAGCACCTTCATGGGCCCAGCCCATCCTCAAATTCGTAGTGAACAAAGAGCTGACAGCCAATGAGATCTCGGCTCGACAAGTACAACGTCGGGCGGCAGTGTACACCATCGTCAATAGAGAGTTCGTAAGGCGCAGTGTCACTGGTGTTCACCAGCGATGTGTGGAGCCAGAGCAAGGCCAAGCAATCCTCAAAGACATCCATCAAGGCGAGTGTGGCCAGCATGCGGCTTCGAGAGCACTCGTCGCCAAAGCTTTCCGCCATGGTTTCTTCTGGCCGACTGCTCTTGAAGACTCCAAGTATTTGGTCCAAAAATGCAAGGGGTGCCAGAAGTTCCGCTCTAAGCCTCATCAGCCGGCTTCGGCACTCAAAATTATTCCTATTGCCTAGCCCTTTGTTGTTTGGTGCCTGGACATGGTCGGACCATTCAAGACGGCACGAGGCGGTTTGACTCACTTACTTGTCGCAGTGGACAAGTTCACCAAGTGCATAGAAGCAAAACCAATCAAGAGTTTAAATGGTCCGACCGATGTGACCTTCATCTCCGACATCACAACTCGGTATGGCATACCGCACAGCATCATCACCGACAACAGCACAAATTTTGCCAAAGGTACCTTGGCCCGTTTTTGCGCGACGCAGGGCATCCGACTGGACTTTAGCATCCATTGCCCATCTGCAGTCCAACGGTCAGGTAGAGCGAGCAAACGGCCTAATCCTGTCCGGCATCAAGCCTCGGCTGGTCGAGCCTCTGGAGCGCTCGGCAGGCTGCTGGCTTGATGAGTTGCCAGCCGTCCTCTGGAGCCTGCGCACGACTCCAAACAAGTCAACCGGCTTCACGCCCTTCTTCCTCGTCTGCCTCGACCTCTGGCGCCTCCTCCTCGTCTCCTTCCTCCTCCTCGCCTTCCTCTTCGCCACTTGAGTCGATCGCCTCCGCCGAGTCCTCGCCATCGTCCGGGTTCAGCCCGAACCACTCCGGCAGCGCCTCTTCGCCGTTCTCAGCCCGCTCTGGGACGAACACGCTAGTGTCGGTGTACTCGGCGATCGATGCGGCGCGCTTGACAAGATCGTCTTCCACCACTGCCAGCTCCGCCTGAGCCTCCAGCCGGAACGTGGCTAACTGGGCTAAGCTCAGCCTAGGGTACCACGCCTTGGCAAATTCTAAAGCCCGGCGTGCTCCAGCCCGGGCCGAAGAACCCTTTCGGGCCTCAAGACGGCCGGCTGCGACCTCCAGCCAGCCGGCAGTCCGACTGGGGGTGTGCGGTGCCTAGATATCTGGCCATAGGGCGGCAATCGCCTGGGCGCCGACACGTTGAAGCCAGCGCAGCATCCGGTGGGCTGGCCGAAGGCGGGCCTTGATGCTAAGGATCTGCTCGCCAAGAGTTCGGGGGGCGTTGGCGGCGATCTGTGCGTCGTCCGCCCTCCGTGCTTCACGGTCAGCCTCGATGGCTTGATTGGCGGCATTCGAATGGTCGGGGAAGAAGTCTGCTAAGGAAGAAGAACGAAGAAACAAGGTTAAAAATTTTAAGGCCGACTCAACTAGTAGTCGGCAGCCCAGAAAAGGAAACGAGGGGAAGCTCACCATCGACAAGATCTTCGATTGCTTGGAAGCCGGAGACTAGCGTCGCCTCCTTGTCGGTCCAGGAGGAGCGCTCAGACGCAAATTCGGCGAGAAGGGCGGTCTCCTTGTCCTCCGCCTCCTTCTGGGCCCTCTGGAGCAGCTCCCTCTGCTCTGCCAGCTGCGTAGCCAGCCGGTCGCACTCCTCCGTCAGTCGGCCGCACTCCTCCTCCTTGACGCGCAGCGCGGTGTTGACTTCACCCACCTACTGCTGAAGGGCGGCGTTGGCTTCTGAAAAAGGAGGGGGGAGGGGTGTTAGTCGTCAACAAAGAAGAAAGGTCGCCAGGGAGATCTGGCCCGACTGCACAGCAGTCGGCCCGAATCTCGAGGACTACAACCCGCGGGGGCGCCAGCGCGCCCCCGCAGAGAAAGAAAAGGACTTACCCCGGCTATCCGACAAGTCGGCGGTCCGCTTGGCCAGCTCCTCAACATTGGCGATGAAGGAGATCACGCGAAGATTGTGGTAATCCTGCATGAAAATTTCAGAAAAAAGTGTTGGTACTTGGAACTCACTGATTAGAGTTCCGAGCCGCCTGCTCAGCAGCCGGCCCGAAACTCGGGGACTACACCCAGTGGGTGCGCTGGCGCGCCCCCACAAAGAAAAACAAGGAAGCAAAGCAAAAGAAAGGATGCTTCCGGATGGCCGTTCGTGACGCCAGATATGCCTTGGTGCACTCCTTGATGGCGTCACCCTCGGCCCGAAGCTTGGCTTGGACGTCCAAGAGCGCCTGGTTCAATGGGCCCGTCCCGCCTCCCCGCACCCACCCGGTGGGCGCGGCGCTTGACACCTCGGTGTCCGGGATCGTGGAGCTCGCAGCTCCGGTTTCCTGAGGACGCGGTGCTGAGGCCGCCTTTATGAGACGACAGCGCGTCGGCGTGCTGACCTCGAGGGCCAGGCCCGTCGCCGCCGCGCCTCCGGTTGGCGGCACTGCAGGTCCGCCGGTTGTCCGCCTGGCGCGCCTCTGGAGGGTGGCGGTGGCGGCACAATGACTTCCAGTGTAGCGGTGACGTCGGCGTCCCTCTCCATGCCCGGGTTCTCGTCTCTGACTTCCCCAGTCTGCGCCGTGAACTCCGGTGGCGGCGGCGCGGAGTTCAAGGGGACGACGAACACCGCCGACTGGCGGTGTGCGGCTTCCTCTGCGTGCTTCTTCTCTGCATCGGCGGCCTCGGCCTCCGCCAGCTTCATCAGAGCGGTGGCCCCTGCCTTGTCGGCTTCCGCCTTGTTCAAGCGGGCGGCTTCCCGCTCCTCACGCGCCTCCGGCGCGTTCCGCTCTATCACCTCCCGAATGTCGGTGGCGGGATCAATCCGCCGGGTGGTGGAGGAGGTCTCCACCGACTTTACGACGGAGCTGGCGGCCGATTTCTCAAGAGAGAGAGGGGCCCTAAACTCGGGAAACTAAAGTAAAGGGATTTCAGGCAGACTCAATAAAGAAACATGAAGGTACGAAGGGAGGTAGTACTTACGCCGAAATCAGCTGCGGCGTCTTCACCACCTTGCGGAAGAGGTTGGCCTTTGCGGCTGCTTCATCCCGCTTGGTCACCACGGTTGAGCCCTTGGGCTTCTTCGGCCGGCTGCCAAACAGGCTCCTCCCGGCCCTGCACTTCTTGCCCCCGCCTTGAGCGTCCGGCGGGGCTGACAAGCCCGCGCCCGGCTGGCCGGCTCCTGGCTGGTGGCGTGGGGCAACCTCCTTGTCATCATCAGGCCAGTCCTCGAGACTGGCCCCAAGTCTTGGACCACCTGATGCGCCGCCTCCTCCCTCGGTGTCGTCCTCCAGGGCCGCCGCCCCCAAGTCGGGGTTGTCCACATCGCTCTCCGCTCGGTCGGGGAGAAACTCGCGGTCCGGCCCCGTGGTGTCGGCTACTGGCTGGAGGAGGGGGTTCTGACCAAAGCCGACTGGTCAGAACAAGCAAGACGGACTCGGCAGTAAAGACGTCAGGAGAATCGAAGAAAAAGAGAGAAGGAAAACGACTCACCAGAGGCAGCATGTGAATACGGCTCCTTGCCGAACTGCCACTCTTCGTTGAGGTCGCAGCTCGCAAGATAGTTCACCATGTAGGCTACCTCCTCGTGAGGCATCTCCTTGGTGCACATTTGGCTCGGGTCTCGGTGCCCGCTCATCTGGCAGATCATGTGGGGGCGACTTTGGAGGGGCAGCACTCGGCACGCCACGAAGGCGGCCAGCAAGTCTGGCCCTGTCAGGCCCTCCGACTGTGCCAGTACTCGAAGCCGTGCGACGGTGCCGGCTCCTGCAGGCGTCAGCGTTTGGGCCCGGTGCGACCAGTTGGGCTGTCTCCCAGCCGGCGGGCCGGCCACGTAGGCCGGCAGGTTGACCCAATCACCCTCCGCGGAGACGTTCTTCACGTAGAAGTATGACCGCTACCACATCTTCACCGACTTGATCAGCCTGATGGAGGGAGATGGGTTGTCGGCCCCCGACCTCCGCACGGCGATGAACGCGCCGCACTGAGCCGGCACGCCCGCGGCTTGGGTGCCGAGCTTGGAGAAGAAGAACTCCCCCCAAAGCTCGATCATGGGGAGAACGCCAACGAAGCCTTCACACAGGGTGACGAAGGCGGACAGCAGCACCACCGTGTTGGGGGTGAGGTGGTGTGGCTGGAGTCTGTAGAACTCGAGGAAGGAGTGGAAGAAGTTACTCGCCGGCAGGCCCAGGCCGCGCAGGCAGTGCGAGCGGAAGACGACCCGCTCGCCCTCCTGTGGCGCTGGCGAAATTTCTCCCCTCCGCGCGAGGCGAACCCTCACGAGGTCCTTGCCAGGCAATCAACACATATTGCGGAGGAAGTCGATGTGATCCTCGTGGACCTCCGAACCATCGCAGGTACCGGAGTGCGCTATCGGGGGCGTGACGACGGAGGAAGAGCTCATCGTGAGCGGACCGCCGCAACGTTCGACGAGGCTCGAGGAGCTGAGAGAGAGAGAGAAGAAGGAGAGGAAGCAGTGGGGAGGCGGGGCGCGGGTGCTCCACCGTTTCCCCTCCTCCCCCTACTTATAGCCCAATGGGCTGTGAAGCCGAGGGGGCGGTTGTGGGATTTACTGCGCCCACTACCCCATGCCCCCCGCGTTTATCGCGCAAAGTTACTACGTGCGGTAACTCTGTGGGAACCTCAACCGCCCCCCACGGCCGCAGCGGATCCGCTCGCGTGCCGAGGCGTGGTAGTGGCGGGCCCCGCCTGTGGACATGTCCCATTTCGCGGACGGGTAGGCAGGCAGGCCCGGCCGCTGGTTGCCACGTGGTGGGCACGAAGTTGGTGGCGGCCAGGAAGCTTAGCTTGTACGCCACTGAGTTCCCACCAGAGGATTCAAAGGTATTCCTTGGGCAAGTCAAAGTCAGGCGACTCCGACTCCTGCCAGTCGGCCCGGCAGAGGCAAGCGGAATCCCCACCTCAAGTACTCAGAGAATGAAGCTACTGAGGCTCCTCGGCTGGATGTCCATGGCGCCTCATCAGCTTCGGGGACTACTGTCGGAGCAATGGGCCGCGGGTAGGCTAACCCGAGGCCCATAACCATTCAAGACATCGGGGCTGACTGCGCCCCTCAAGACAACGGATGGAGAGCCGACTTCAGGAGGGCGGCTGGAGGAATAGCCGGCAGCCCATATGCGTCCGAGCCCTAGAGACAAGATCAAGACCGGCCGACTCCGACTGGCGGCTTCCAGAGAAGCCGGCCACGGGGAGTCGGCCCACGACACCAGCAAAGCCCATGCCCTCACCAGGGGGGGTGGGACAGGGAGTGGCGACAGTAAAGCCCACTCCCTCGCCTTTTCCAGGGGATGGCCAGGGCACAGTGTATTGTACCAGAAGAGATCTCCGTCTGGCGCAGCACTGTTGCCATGCCATCCCTGACGTCAGCAACAGTGAGCGGAGTCCTATACCCACGACGGTCTGACAGTACGATCCACGGAAGACGGGCCCTACCAGTCAGTGAGACTCCGGAAGGTGACAAGGGCGCCGCCAGTCGGACCCGTAGGGAGCCGGCCCACGGAAGTCGGCCGGCCCCTCCCATGGGTCCCATGCGCCATTAACCAGACAAGACGGGGAGTGGCTACAGTAATCGCCTGCCAGGCGGCAGGCCTGTAGCCACGACCCCATGACCAAGCCGGCGCCATTAGAGGCACAACTACAGTAATCAGCAGCCGGGAGGACCCGCCAGCGGCAGGTGCAGCCTGTCGGCTCCGTACCAGACCAGTCGGCAGGGCCCACCAATCGGTGGGCCCTAGCAGTCGGCCGGAGGGCCCGCAGGCGAAGAGACTGATAGCTGGGCCCAATGTCCATACAGTTTACCATTATACCCCTGAGGGGGTAGGCCTATATAAACCCCCCAGGACACCCATGCAAAGGGTTCTGATTCATTAGAACTAGACTAGACCTTAGAGAAAGGAGAGAGCTAGCCCTGCCTTCTCCTGTCCATGGATACAGCTCGACGAGCGCCTTTGTACTCACTTTGCCTTAGTGATCATGCGGAGACCCCGCAGAGCAGGACTAGGGGTGTTATCTCCTAGGAGAGCCCCGAACCTGGGTAAAGTATGTCGGCGTTCGTGTCTACGCCTCATCCCGTTTCCAGGCACCGGCGACGTTCTACTCGCCCCCACCATGATAAGCCATCCATTAGCATATGTCGCACCTAACCCCCGACATACTATGCCCTAACTTGCTTGAGTAGAGTAGTAGTGGAGTAGGACTGGAGGAGTAGTATATTCTAATCTAAAATAGTTACAAAGTTCAATGCCCGAGCGTGGAGCGACTACGAACCGCGACGCAGTTATAGTACGTGTGTAAGGGTTGTGGTTTTGTCAAATACTAGGCTTAAAAACAGGCCACTGTCGGATGGAAATCTGACGGTTACGTGGGATTTGTCAGGATTGAGCTCGTGGTGAACAATCGCCAGATATCATTACTAGAAAAAGGTTAAAACACCCGGGGCTATAACTTGCACCGGTTCACCACTAACAATGATACTAACATAGTTGTAAAATGGTCAAAGACCGTCTCTACGTGGTGTTTGGAATTATATGCAGAAAAATTAGCAAGATGCCTGTGCATTACACGGAACATCAAGATGCATTTTTTTTACAAAAGACCTGTTGTGATTGACCCATGCAGGAGTAATCCCATGTGTAAAAACTAATGATATCTTGAGAATTTTATCAGAAAATGGTATGTCGACCATTTCATCGAAATAATGATATCTCAAGAAATATGATAGATAAGGTGAAGAGGAGTAGGGCGTGGTGGTGACTGGTTGTTGGACTGGGCGGAGGCATGGGGATGGACGGTGCCGACAGCGACCACCATGCCAGATTGTACCAGAGACTTCCTTTTTTAATTGCACAACAATGAGGTGGTGGGAGATAAGGATGAACGAGGCAAGGCCTTATCTATAAATGTGGAGAGAGGTGCGGGTATCTTTTGTAAAATTTTCATTGTTTGCTTTCTATCCGTCAGATATAGATCGGATAGTCTATATTATAAGATGGCAGGCACACCATCATCACCAACTCGGTTTTTTCTCTACTCCTACTCCTATAAAAGACTTAGTTGGTGATGATGGTGTGTCTGCCATCCGCCATTTCTGACCATCAGATCTGCATCTAACGGCTATGATGTAAGTTGTGGCCTTTTGCAACAATTCCCACTTCTCTGCTCCAGTTTACACAAAACCCCTTAGTGTCTTGGAACCAACCACATTCCTCCCTTACTTCATCAAAACAACCCAAAGAATATATTTGGAGTGAAACATAATATATTTTTAGTGATATATATATATATATATCAAAACTAAACTGTTTTCTTTCAAATTTGTGATTATGTTTTATTCTACTTTGGATCCATTGCAACAGACGGGCTCATTGTTATAAAGGTTTATGTCTTGCATTGTCCGCAACGAACACCTAGTGTACTGGTCCGGGTCGGATGCTCGCAGCGCGATGACCTGAGTTCGAATTCTATCCTAAACTTTAGGTTTTTATATATTTTTTAATATATACTTCTTTCGCTATTGTACTGGTAGTGGAAACCACAGAGTACTTAGAATACAAGATTAAGGATGGATTTGTTTCGTTTTAACTTTCTGTACGAATCTGTAGCCAGCCTGCAAGTCATGTACACTGTACTGACACTGGAACCCACAGAGTACTTAGAATACAAGATTAAGGATGGATTAACTTTTTATAGAGCGAGAATCATACACGCAATTAACTCAAATGGATTGGACGTGACTCTATTATTCTCCAACTGCAACCGGCACCTCCCGCGGGCTGGAGTAGGTTTCTAGGGTTGCATGCGGGTCTAACGGAGGGGTTTGATGGAGGCGAGGAGGCGTGTTCACCCGGGCTTGCAGCGGACTATAACGCCCACGATGCGGCTATATCTCCCACGTGTCGAAGCATGACTTAGAGGCATAACCGCATTGTAAGCAATGTCACGAGGGAGGTAATCTTCACACAACCCATGTAATGAATAAGGGAAAAAGATACATAGTTGGCTTACACTCACCACGTCAAACAATAGCATAAATATCATTACATTCATCCAGATACACTCAAGGTCTGACTACAGAACCAAAATAAAGAACAACCCCCCAAATGCGACAAAGTCCCCGATCGCCCCAACTGGGCACCACTACTGATCGTCTAGAAAAGAAAGGTAGTATCGGCCTGAGTCCTTATTGAACTCCCACTTGAGCTAAGTCGAATCTCCTGGAGCGGTAACATCGGTCCCTGCATCTGGTTTTGAAGGAATCTGTGAGTCACCGGGACTCAGCAATTTCACACCCTCGTGATCAAGACTATTTAAGCTTGTAGGAAGGGTAAAAGGTATGAGGTGGAGCTGCAGCAAGCACTAGCATATATGGTGGCTAACATACGAAAAAGAGAGCGAGAAGAGAAGGCAAAAGCACGGTCGAGAAACTATGATCAAGAAGTGATCCTAGAACAACCTACGTTCAAGCATAACACGAGATCGTGTTCTCTTCCCGGACTCCGCCGAAAAGAGACCATCATGGACACACACTCTGTTGATTCATTTTAATTAAGTTAAGTTTAAGGTTTTCTACAACCAGACATTAACAAATTCCCATCTGCCCATAACCGCGGGCACGGCTTTCGAAAGTTCAAATCCCTGCAGGGGTGTCCCAACTTAGCCCATCACAAGCTCTCACGGTCAACGAAGGATATTCCTTCTCCCAAGAGAATCCGATCATACTCGGAATCCCGGTTACAAGACATCTCGACAATGGTAAAACTAAACCAGCAAAGCCACCCGAATGTGCCGACAAATCCCGATAGGAGCTTCACATATCTCGTTCTCAGGGCACACCGGATTGTCCAAACTTCCGGTAGGCCAGCCCAGAGTTGCCCCTGGTGGCCACCGGCGACTGACAGGTTGGACCAACACTCAGATGAGCACTGGCCCAGGGGTTTAAAATAAAGATGACCCTTGAGTCCGCGAAACCCAAGGGAAAAAGGCTAAGTGGCGAATGGTAAAACCAAGGTTGGGCCATGCTGGAGGAGTTTTATTCAAGGTGAACTGTCAAGGGGTTCCCATTATAACCCAACCGTGTAAGGAACGCAAAATCAAGGAACATAACACCGGTATGACGGAAACTAGGGCGGCAAGAGTGGAACAAAACACCAAGCATAAGGCCGAGCCTGCCACCCTTTACCAAGTATATAGATGCATTAAAGTAGACAAGATATAATAGTGATATCCCAACAATAAACATGTTCCAACAAGGAACAAAATCCAATCTTCACCCGCAACTAGCAACGCTATAAGATGGGGCTGAGCAAAGCGGTAACATAGCCAAACAACGGTTTGCTAGGACATGGTGGGTTAGAGGTTTGACATGGCAATATGGGAGGCATGATAAGTAAGTGGTAGGTATCGTAGCATAGGCATATCAATAGAGCGAGCATCTAGCAAGCAAAGATAGAAGTGATTTCGAGGGTATGGTCATCTTGCCTCATAAATGTACTCAACGGGCTCCTCGATCACATACTCGTCTCCCATCTCTACCCAAGCAAGAACACAAGCAAAGGGAGACACAATCAACCACGTGCAATGCACAAGCAACAATGATGCAAAACATGGCATGATTTGAGGGATGCGATATGCGATGCATATGCATGTTTCGGAAAGAAAAGATTGATCCTGGCCTCAACTTGGAAAACCAAGAGTGCCACTGGAAAGATGAGTTGATTTTGGTCGAAATCGATATAAAGATCACCGGAATCGGATGCACGGTTTGGAAATGACAAGCAAAACAAATATGGCACCGATCTGCGATTAACAGCACGAGGCCATCTAAATGCATCAATAACAACAAGCTACTGCACTCTAACATAACAAAAAAATGCATGGCAGGGATCCACTCAAGATGCTTGACCAAAGATGAACACTGAGCTACAGCTAATTCACTCAATAGCAGGTTCAAACAAGCATAGCAAAAGTGCAAAAGATATCAGGTTACAGACTTAGTGAAAATAACAAGTCAGGAATTTAACATCAGGAAGCAATGTTTAGAGCAAGATAACAACATGCTACAAGAACATATCATGGAAAAGCAAGGCATGGCATGAAGCTACTCAAAGCATACAACAAAAGTCCCTTACAGACCATAAGACAAAAGGGATCAGAAAATACAATGGCAACCATGTGAACATAGCTATTATCGTTAACAGATTCAGACTTAGTAGAAAACTGGAACGACATGGCAAAATAGATATTAAGTAGGCATGTTTACGAGCTTGATGCACTCACCACAAGGAATTTCATGACAAACTAAGCATACACCCAGCAAGTAAACATGGCATAGAAGCTAAACATGGCAATAACAACAACATAGCATGCATGGATCAACTACAACAACCTTGGCAAAAATGCTTAAGATGTAAACATTCTGCCAGGAACATTTTATAGCAAAAGTAGAGCTCGATTGAGTCAAGCTAGGGTGCTCCATAATTGCAAACAAATACATGGATGGATAGAGCACCACAATATATACAAAACATCCTTACTGATCATGCTCAAAAGAGGCATGGATCACTCTGTAGCAACATGAATACATGGCATAAAAATATTAACAGGGCAAAGACTTAGAATATTTCGAAGTCCCTGAAATCAGCAACATTACGAGAGCTACTTTGCATGCTTGTGCTAGTCACCAAAGAGATCACAAAAATACATGGCATACACCCCTGTAAAGATGGCATGACATACTTCAAAACTCATGTAGGGCTCAAGTTCATAGGAGGCACACATCAAACATGGCAAAAATGACAAATGTCCAATTGCTGGTAATAAACTGAAACTAACATTGCATAGCCCTCTTGCAACAACATTTAGGGCATCAAGATGAGCTCAAATGAACATGATGCAATGAGATGAAATGAAGTACTCGTCGAGCGACCATTTCGATATGCTACACGCCCGAAACGGAGCCACAGTTACAGAGTTATGACATGATGAATAGTGAAAAAAATATTGTAAATGAGGGAAAAAGTCAACCAAGGTTAGGGTTCCAGATCTGGATCCGGATCGGGGCACTGTAGCAGCACGCTTCCCGAGGTTCGCCGGCCTGAGTTGGAGCTCGAGGAAGGTCGCCGGAGGAAGGGAGATGGCGGATCCGGTGCGGCGCGGCGCCGGTGATGACCTGCGGCGGCGCGGCGAGGCGTTGAGGGGCGCGGCGTCTCGGGCGACGCGGAAGCCGAGGCGGCGAGCGGCCATGTCGGCAGCGGGCGGCGAGGTGGAGGGGCGGATGAAGGCGGCGGACGTCGAGGCGAGGCGTGGGCGAGGAGCCGGGCGGCGGGGCTCGCGGGCTGGGAGGGCCCGCGGCGGGCTTCGCGGGCCGGCGCGGTTCGTGGCGAAGTGGGGCACGTGGGCGGTGATGTGGCGCAGTGCGATTGGCCGGGGGGAGCGGGGCGGTCACGTCCGGCCGTCCGGATTTCGTCCGGCGGCGTGAGGAGAGGGGAAGGTTAGGGTTTCGTCCGGATTTTCGGGGGGAGATGTCTTTATATAGGTAGGAGGAGCTAGGAGGCTCCAAATTGAGCACAGTTTGCGGCCACGCGATCGTGATCGAACGGCCTACATGATGGAGGGGGTTTAGGTGGGTTTGGGCCACTTTGGAGGGGTGTTGGGCTGCCACACACACGAGGCCTTTTCGGTCCCTCGGTTAACCGTTGGAGTATCTAACGAAGTCCAAATGGCACGAAACTTGACAGGCGGTCTACCGGTAGTAAACCAAGGCTGCTTAGCAAGTCTTGGTCCAATCCGAGAACTTTTAATACCCGCACATGAAAAGATGTAAAAGGGGACACCGGAGGACATAGGAGCGCCGGAATGCAAAACGGACAACGGGGAAAAAGCTCGGATGCATGAGACGAACATGTATGCAAATGCGATGCACATGATGACATGATATGAGATGCATGACAAAGACAAAAGCACACGAAGACAAAAACCCGACAATGAGGAAATAACATAACTTAGTGCCGGAAATGGCAAGAGTTGGAATACAAATATGGCAGGTTACATACGGGGTGTTACAACACTCCAGCACTATGAAAGGATCTCGTCCCAAGATCTAGGACTGGAAAAACTCCAGGTACTCGGAACGGAGGTGGTCCTCGCATTCCCAGGTGGCTTCACGGTCGGAATGATGTGACCACTTTACTTTCAGGAATTTTATAGACTTGTTGCGTGTCTTGCGCTCAGTTTCTTCAAGAATAGCAACGGGATGCTCATGATAAGACAGGTCTTCCAGGAGATCAATATCTTCAAAGTTGATGGTGCGGTCAGGAGTCTTGAAACACTTGTGGAGTTGAGACACGTGAAACACGTCGTGCACGTTTGCAAAGTTGGATAGAAGCTCAAGTTGATAGGCGAGATCGCCTCTTTTGCTGATGATCTTGAAAGGACCCATGTATCTAGGGGCAAGCTTCCCTTTGATACCGAAGCGAAGAGTACCTTTCATTGGAGAGACGCGGAGGTAGACATGGTCTCCGATCTCGAAAGCCAAGTCACGATGCTTGCTATCATAGTAACTCTTATGGCGCGATTGCGCGGCTTTGAGATTTTCACGAATGATTTTGCACATTTCTTCAGCCTCTGTGATCAAGTCATTGCTAAGAAGTTGATGTTCACCAGTCTCTGACTAGTTTAGAGGAGTACGGCACTTCCTGCCATAACGAATCTCGAATGGGGCCTTGCCCAAACTCGCCAGAAAGTTGTTGTTGTACGAGAACTCGGCATATGGAAGACAATCTTCCCACTTCATACCGAAAGAAATGACACATGCCCTGAGCATATCTTCAAGAATTTGATTGACTCGCTCGACTTGGCCACTGGTTTGAGGATGAAAAGCTGTACTGAAGCGAATGTTGGTGCCCATGGCCTTCTGAAAAGAATCCTGGAACTTGGAGGTAAAGATGCTCCCATGATCTGAAGATATCAACTGCGGAATGCCAAGCAGAGAGACAATCCTGGAGGTATATAGCTCTGCCAGCTGAGCTGCTGTGATAGATTCTTTGATAGGAAGAAAATGAGCCACTTTAGTGAGCTTGTCGATGACAACAAAGATAGCATCATTGCCACGCCTGGACTTGGGAAATCCAGTCATGAAGCCCATCTCAATATGGTCAAACTTCCATTCTGGAATGGCAAGAGGTTGGAGGAGGGCAGCAGGTCGTTGGTGTTCTGCTTTCATTCTTCTGGAGACATCACATTCATTCACGAACTGAGCAATCTCGCGCTTCATACGAGTCCACCAATACGACTGCTTGAGGTCCTGGTACATCTTTGTACTACCGGGGTGGATAGAGAGGAGTGAATTGTGAGCCTAAATCATAATGACTTTACGAAGGTCACCCTTAGGAACAACAATGCGATCCTCGAAGAATAGAGTATCCTTGTCATCAAGACGATAGCACTTGTACTTGAATTGACTCTTGGCAATCCCAATTTTCACCTTCTTCACCATAGCACCAAGAAGTTGAGCCTCGTGAATCTGATCCTCCAAAGTAGGAGAGACTTGGAGGTTGGCAAGAAATCCTTGAGGAACAACTTGAAGATTAAGTTTGCAGAAAGCTTCACAAAGCTCTGGTTGGTAGGGCTTGATAATCAGACTATTGTAGTAAGCCTTCCTGCTCAATGCGTCAGCAATTACATTGGCCTTGCCTGGAGTATATTCGATACTCGGATTATACTCTTGAATCATCTTGGCCCAACGAGTCTGCCTGAGGTTGAGGTTTGGCTGAGTGAAGATGTACTTGAGACTCTTATGATCAGTGAAGATGTCCACCTTTCTTCCCAATAAAGATGTCTCCAAGTTAAAATAGCATGGACAACTGCCGCCAACTCGAGGTCATGAGTGGGGTAGTTCTTTTCATTGGGCTTCAACTGGCGAGAGGTATAGGCCACAACTTTCTTCTCTTTCATCAACACTGCACCAAGACCTTGAAGGGAAGCATCACATAAGACCTCGAACGGTTTGGATTCATCAGGAGGAGTCAGAACTGGAACAGTAACTAACTTCTCTTTCAGGGTGTTGAAAACGATGTCACATTCAGGCGACCAGACATACTTCACATGCTTCTGGAGGAGGTTGCAAAGAGGCTTCGTGATCTTAGAGAAGTTCTCACGAACCTTCGACAATAGCTTGCGAGCCCAAGGAAGTTGCGGAGTTGCTTCACATTCTGAGGTGGTTCCCAATTCACAATTGCAGACACCTTCCCAGGATTAATAGCTATGCCCTTGGTGGAGATGATATGCCCAAGGTAGAGAACCTCATCGAGCCAAAACTCGCACTTTGAAAACTTCGCATAGAACTGATGTTCTTTGAGTTTATCCAGAACCAATCTCAAGTGCTTGCCATGATCCTCCTTATTCTTGGAAAAGACCAAAATGTCATCGAGGTAGACCAAGATGAAGTCATTTGTGCAGGCGTTGAAGATGAAGTTCATCATGCGAGAGAATGTTGGAGGTGCATTGACAAGGCCGAAATACATGACAGTGTATTCATATGAACCATAGCTTGTTCTGAACGCTATCTTGGGGATATCTTCTTCGCGAATGCGGATCTGATGATAGCCCATACGGAGATCAAGCTTGGAGAATACTTGAGCACCTTTGAGTTGTTCTAAAAGCTCATTGATGTTGGGAAGTGGGTACTTGTTCTTTATGGTCTTGTTGTTCAATGGACGGTAGTCGATACAAAGTCGGTCCGTTCCATCCTTCTTCTTGACGAAAAGAACACCACAATCCCATGGAGAAGAACTTGGTCAGATGAGACCCATACATTCTTGAATATCGAGTTGTTTCTTCAGCTCCTTCAACTCTCCAGGTCCAAGCTTGTAAGGATGTTTGCAAATAGGTTCCGTCCCAGGCTCAAGATCGATGACGAATTCAACTGGCCGGTGCGGAGGCATTCCTGGAAACTCTTCTGGAAAGACGTCTTGATATTCACAAACGGCTAGAATCTGAGAGATGGCATACAGCTCACCCTTCTCATTGAGAGAAAACAGTCGGATGGTATCATCATGAGCGGCAAAGACGATTACATCCTTAGACGAATGTGTCAATTGAATCTGCCTGGCAGCACAATCAATCTGAGCCTTGTGCTTAGCAAGCCAATCCATTCCGAGAATAAGATCAATATCCGAGTTACCAAGGACCATTGGAGAAGAAAGAAACTTATAGTCGCCCAACGTGATAGAAACTTCCGGAACCACGTAGCTTGCGTGCAAGCATTTACCCGGTGAGACAACTGCTAACGGTCTATGCAAATCTTGGAAAGCCAACTCATGATTAGATGCAAAAGGTCTCGAGATGAAAGAATGCGATGCACCAGTGTCAAAAAGAACTTTTGCAGGAATATCATTAACAGGAAGGTTACCCATGATCACATCTGACGAGTCCTCTGCCTGAGCTGCGTTCATCATGTTGACCTTTGCAAACTTGGGATTATGCTTGACCACTGTGGTGCTAGCAGACCTCACAGGAGGAGGAGGAAGACGCCTCTGATTGAAGCATTTGTTGTCATAGTGACCCTTCTGCTGACACTTGTTGCACGTGACCTCTGAAAGCGGACGGTGATACGGAGCACTTGATCTTGGAGCATGAGACGAAGTCTTGTTCTGAAAGCCTGGGTTGGGTGGGTGGGAAGATCCATTGCCACCATTGCTCTTCTGCTGATAAGGCTGATGGAACGGAGGAGGAGGAGGCAACCAATACTTTTGCTGCTTAGTTGCCACTTGAGTTGAAGAAGAAGGAGTTGCATCCCTGACTCGTTTCTTGGAAGCATCGCGCTTGAGTTGAGCAGTCTCTTGTTTCAGTGCCATGTTGCAAAACTCATCGTACTTCTGCGGCTCAAAAAGCACGAGAGCAAGTTGGAGATCTTCTCTGAGGCCACCTCTGAACTGATAGATCATGCTCTTCTCGTCGGGGACGTCCTGCTTGGCGAAACGAGCGAGCTTCTGGAACATGATGTTATACTGGTAAACAGACAAGCTGCCTTGATTCAGATTGCGGAACTCCTCACGCTTGCTCTCGACAACACTCTGAGGAATGTGGTGAGCTTTGAAGTCTTGACGGAATTCATCCCAGGTAACCACACGACCTCCTCTGGAATCTTTGTATTGTTGATACCACTCTGCAGCTTGGTCTTTGAGTTGGAACGAGGCAAACTTGACAAAGTCCTCAGGCCTGACGTTGCTGCACTTGAAATGCTTGCAGATATCCACCAGCCAATCATCAGCGTCTGTTGCCTTGACACAGTTACTGAAGGTCTTTGGCTGGTTTGCGAGGAACTGGTTGAGTGTAGCAAACTGATTCTGATTGTTGACATGGCCTTGATTCCCTTGGTTGCACTCTTGCAAGAGTTGCATGATCAGCTACGTGTTTGCATTGGTACTGGCCATCACAGCTTGCCATGCCTCCGGAGGTGGAGGTGGTGGTGGCGGTTCAGGATTCTGACGCGTTAGAGGTGCCATCCTGAAGAGGGTGACATTCGTTAGCATCTTGACAGACATATATGATGGGAACGTAGTAATTTCAAAAAAATTCCTACGCACACGCAAGATCATGGTGATGCATAGCAACGAGAGGGGAGAGTGTTGTCTACGTACCCTCGTAGACCGAAAGCGGAAGCTTTATGACAACACGGTTGATGTAGTTGTACGTCTTCACAGCCCGACCGATCAAGCACCGAAACTACGGCACCTCTGAGTTTAGCACACGTTCAGCTCGATGACGATCCCCGGACTCCGATCCAGCAAAGTGTCGGGGAAGAGTTCCGTCAGCACGACGGCATGGCGACGATCTTGATGTTCTACTGTCGCAGGGCTTCGCCTAAGCACCACTACAATATTATCAAGGACTATGGTGGAGGGGGGCACCGCACACGGCTAAGAAAACGATCACGAGGATCAACTTGTGTGTCTAGAGGTGCCCCCCTGCCCCCGTATATAAAGGAGCAAGGGGACGTGCGGCCGGCCCTAGGAGGAGGCGCGCCGGAGGAGTCCTACTCCTACCGGGAGTAGGACTCCCCTCCTTTCCCTAGTTGGATTAGGACTTGGGGGGGAAGGAGGAGAGGGAAGAAAGGAAAGGGGGGGCGCCGCCCCCCCTCCTTGTCCAATTCGGACTTGGGGGGAGGGGCACGTGGCAGCCCCTAGGCCTCCTCTCCTCTTCCTCCACTAGGCCCATTAAGGCCCATTAGGTTACCGGGGGTTCCGGTAACCTCCTGATACTCCGGTAAAATGCCGATTTCACCCGGAACACTTCCGATGTCCAAACATAGGCTTCCAATATATCAATCTTCATGTCTCGACCATTTCGAGACTCCTCGTCATGTCCGTGATCACATCCGGGACTCCGAACAAACTTCGGTACATCAAAATATATAAACTCATAATGAAACTGTCATCGTAACGTTAAGCGTGCGGACCCTACGGGTTCGAGAACAATGTAGACATGACCGAGACATGTCTCTGGTCAATAACCAATAGCGGAACCTGGATGCTCATATTGGCTCCTACATATTCTACGAAGATCTTTATCGGTCAGACCGCATAACAACATACGTTGTTCCCTTTCTCATCGGTATGTTACTTGCCCGAGATTCGATCGTCGGTATCTCAATACCTAGTTCAATCTCGTTACCGACAAGTCTCTTTACTCGTTTCATAATACATCATCTCGCAACTAACTCATTAGTTGCAATGCTTGCAAGGCTTATGTGATGTGCATTATCGAGAGGGCCCAGAGATACCTCTCCGACAATCGAAGTGACAAATCCTAATCTCGAAATACGCCAAACCAACATGTACCTTTGGAGACACCTGTAGAGCTCCTTTATAATCACCCAGTTACGTTGTGACGTTTGGTAGCACACAAAGTGTTCCTCCGGCAAATGGGAGTTGCATAATCTCATAGTCATAGGAACATGTATAAGTCATGAAGAAAGCAATAGCAACATAGTAAACGATCGAGTGCTAAGCTAATGGAATGAGTCATGTCAATCACATCATTCTCCTAATGATGTGATCCCGTTAATCAAATGACAACACATGTCTATGGTTAGTAAACATAACCATCTTCGATTAACGTGCTAGTCAAGTAGAGGCACACTAGCGACGTTTAGTTTGTCTATGTATTCACACAAGTATTATGTTTCCGGATAATACAATTCTAGCATGAATAATGAACATTTATCATGATATAAGGAAATAAATAATAACTTTATTATTGCCTCTAGGGCATATTTCCTTCAGTCTCTCACTTGCACTAGAGTCAATAATCTAGATTACACAGTAATGATTCTAACACCCATGGAGCTTTGGTGCTGATCATGTTTTGCTCGTGGAAGAGGCTTAGTCAGCAGGTCTGCTACACTCAGATCCGTATGTCTCCCACCTGGACTAGATCCCGGATGGAATTGAAGCATCTCTTGATGTGCTTGGTTCTCTTGTGAAATCTGGATTCCTTTGCCAAGGCAATTGCACCAGTATTGTCACAAAAGATTTTCATTGGACCCGATGCACCTAGATCGGATATGAACTCCTTCATCCAAACTCCTTCGAATGCTACTTCCGAAGCATCTATGTACTCCGCTTCACACGTAGATCCTGCCACAATGCTTTGTTTAGAACTGCACCAAGTGACAGCTCCACCGTTTAATGTAAACACGTATCCGGTTTGCGATTTAGAATCGTCCGGATCAGTGTCAAAGCTTGCATCAACGTAACCATTTACGATGAGCTCTTTGTCACCTCCATATACGAGAAACATATCCTTAGTCCTTTTCAGGTATTTCAGGATGTTCTTGACCGCTGTCCAGTGATCCACTCCTGGATTACTTTGGTACCTCCCTGCTAGACTTATAGCAAGACATACATCAGGTCTGGTACACAGCATTGCATACATGATAGAGCCTATGGCTGAAGCATAGGGAACATCTTTCGTTTTCTCTCTATCTTCTGCAGTGGTCGGACATTGAGTCTTACTCAATTTCACACCTTGTAACACATGCAAGAATCCTTTCTTTGCTTGATCCATTTTGAACTTCTTCAAAATTTTGTCAAGGTATGTACTTTGTGAAAGTCCAATTAAGCATCTTGATCTATCTCAATAGATCTTAATGCCCAATATGTAAGCAGCTTCACTGAGGTCTTTCATTGAAAAACTCTTATTCAAGTATCCCTTTATGCTATCCAGAAATTCTATATCATTTCTGATTAGTAATATGTCATCTACATATAATATCAGAAATGCTACAGAGCTCCCACTCACTTTCTTGTAAATACAGGGTTCTCCAAAAGTCTGTACAAAACCAAATGCTTTGATCACACTATCAAAGCGTTTATTCCAACTCCGAGAGGCCTGCACCAGTCCATAAATGGATCGCTGGAGCTTGCACACTTTGTTAGCTCCCTTTGGATCGACAAAACCTTCCGGTTGCATCATATACAACTCTTCTTCCAGAAATCCATTCAGGAATGCAGTTTTTACATCCATCTGCCAAATTTCATAATTATAAAATGCGGCAATTGTTAACATGATTCGGACAGACTTAAGCATCGCTATGGGTGAGAAGGTCTCATCGTAGTCAGTCCCTTGAACTTGTCGAAAACATTTTGCGACAAGTCGAGCTTTGTAGACAGTAACATTACCGTCAGCGTCAGTCTTCTTCTTGAAGATCCATTTATTCTCAATTGCTTGCTGATCTTTGGGCAAGTCAACCAAAGTCCACACTTTGTTCTCATACATGGATCCCATCTCAGATTTCATGGCTTCCAGCCATTTTGCGGAATCTGGGCTCACCATCGCTTCTTCATAGTTCGTAGGTTCATCATGATCTAGTAGCATGACTTCCAAAACAGGATTACCGTACCACTCTGGTGCGGATCTTACTCTGATTGATCTACGAGATTCAGTAGTATCTTGTTCTGAAGTTTCATGATCATCATCATTAGCTTCCTCACTAATTGGTGTAGGTGTCACAGAAACTGGTTTCTGTGATGTACTACTTTCCAATAAGGGAGCAGGTACAATTACCTCATCAAGTTCTACTTTCCTCCCACTCACTTCTTTCGAGAGAAACTCCTTCTCTAGAAAGTTTCCGAATTTAGCAACAAAAGTCTTGCCTTCGGATCTGTGATAGAAGGTGTATCCAATAGTTTCCTTTGGATATCCTATGAAGACACATTTCTCCGATTTGGGTTCAAGCTTATCAGGTTGAAGCTTTTTCACATAAGCATCGCAGCCCCAAACTTTCAGAAACGACAACTTTGGTTTCTTGCCAAACCAAAGTTCATAAGGCATCGTCTCAACGGATTTTGATGGTGCCCTATTTAACGTGAATGCGGCCGTCTCTAAAGCATAACCCCAAAACGATAGAGGTAAATCAGTAAGAGACATCATAGATCGCACCATATCTAGTAAAGTACGATTACGACGTTCGGACACACCATTACGATGTGGTGTTCCAGGTGGCGTGAGTTGCGAAACTATTCCGCATTGTTTCAAATGTACACCAAACTCGTAACTCAAATATTCTCCTCCATGATCAGATCGTAGGAATTTTATTTTCTTGTTACGATGATTTTCAACTTCACTCTGAAATTCTTTGAACTTTTCAAATGTTTCAGACTTATGTTTCATTAAGTAGATATACCCATATCTGCTTAAGTCATCTGTGAAGGTGAGAAAATAACGATATCCGCCACGAGCCTCAACATTCATTGGACCACATACATCTGTATGTATGATTTCTAATAAATCTGTTGCTCTCTCTATAGTACCGGAGAAAGGTGTTTTGGTCATCTTGCCCATAAGACACGGTTCGCAAGTACCAAGTGATTCATAATCAAGTGGTTCCAAAATTCCATCAGTATGGAGTTTCTTCATGCGCTTTACACCGATATGACCTAAACGGCAGTGCCATAAATAAGTTGCACTATCATTATCAACTCTGCATCTTTTGGCTTCAACATTATGAATATGTGTGTCACTACTATTGAGATTTAATAAGAATAGACCACTCTTCAAGGGTGCATGACCATAAAAGATATTACTCATATAAATAGAACAACCATTATTCTCTGATTTAAATGAATAACTGTCTCGCATCAAACAAGATCCAGATATAATGTTCATGCTTAATGTTGGCACCAAATAACAATTATTTAGGTCTAATACTAATCCCGAAGGTAGATGTAGAGGTAGCGTGCCGACCGCGATCACATCGACTTTGGAACCATTTCCCACGCGCATCGTCACCTCGTCCTTAGCCAATCTTCGCTTAATCTGTAGTCCCTGTTTCGAGTTCCAAATATTAGCAACAGAACCAGTATCAAATACCCAGGTGCTACTACGAGCATTGGTAAGGTACACGTCAATAACATGTATATCACATATACCTTTGTTCACCTTGCCATCCTTCTTATCCGCCAAATACTTGGGGCAGTTCCGCTTCCAGTGAACAGTCTGCTTGCAGTAAAAGCACTCAGTTTCAAGCTTAGGTCCAGATTTGGGTTTCTTCTCCTGAGCAGCAACTTGCTTGCTGTTCTTTTTGAAGTTCCCCTTCTTCTTCCCTTTGCCCTTTTTCTTGAAACTAGTGGTCTTGTTGACCATCAACACTTGATGCTTCTTTTTGATTTCTACCTCCGCAGCTTTCAGCATTGCGAAGAGCTCAGGAATTGTCTTATTCATCCCTTGCATATTATAGTTCATCACGAAGCTCTTGTAGCTAGGTGGAAGTGATTGGAGAATTCTGTCAATGACGCAATCATCTGGAATATTAACTCCCAATTGAATCGAGTGATTATTATACCCAGACATTTTGAGTATATGCCCACTGACAGAACTGTTCTCCTCCATCTTGCAGCTATAGAACTTATTGGAGACTTCATATCTCTCAATCCGGGCATTTGCTTGAAATATTAACTTCAACTCCTGGAACATCTCATATGCTCCATGACGTTCAAAACGTCGTTGAAGTCCCGGATTCTAAGCCGTAAAGCATGGCACACTGAACTATCGTAGTCATCAGCTTTGCTCTGCCAGACGTTTCATAACCATCTGGTGTTGCTCCTGCAGCAGGCCTGGCACCCAGCGGTGCTTCCAGGACGTAATTCTTCTGTGCAGCAATGAGGATAATCCTCAAGTTACGGACCCAGTCCGTGTAATTGCTACCATCATCTTTCAACTTTGCTTTCTCAAGGAACGCATTAAAATTCAACGGAACAACAGCACGGGCCATCTATCTACAATCAAACATACATAAGCAAGATACTATCAGGTACTAAGTTCATGATAAATTTAAGTTCAATTATCATATTACTTAAAGAACTCCCACTTAGATAGACATCCCTCTAATCCTCTAAGTGATCACGTGATCCAAATCAACTAAACCATGTCCGATCATCACATTGGATGGAGTAGTTTCAATGGTGAACATCACTATGTTGATCATATCTACTATATGATTCACGCTCGACCTTTCGGTCTCCATGTTCCGAGGCCATATCTGCATATGCTTGGCTCGTCAAGTTAACCTGAGTATTCCGCAGTGTGCAACTGTTTTGCACCCTCTGTATTTGAATGTAGAGCCTATCACACCCAATCATCACGTGGTGTCTCAGCACGAAGAACTTTCGCAACGGTGCATACTCAGGGAGAACACTTATACTTTGATAATTTAGTGAGGGATCATCTTATAATGCTACCGTCAATCAAAGCAAGATAAGATGCATAAAAGATAAACATCACATGCAATCAATATAAGTGATATGATATGGCATCATCATCTTGTGCCTGTGATCTCCATCTTCGAAGCACCGTCATGATCACCATCGTCACCGGCGTGACACCTTGATCTCCATCGTAGCATCATTGTCGTCTCGCCGAATCTTATGCTTCCACGACTATCGCTACCGCTTAGTGATAAAGTAAAGCATTACAGCGATTGCATTGCATACAATAAAGCGACAACCATATGGCTCCTGCCAGTTGCCGATAACTCGGTTACAAAACATGATCATCTCATACAATAAAATTTAGCATCATGTCTTGACCATATCACATCACAACATGCCCTGCAAAAACAAGTTAGACGTCCTCTACTTTGTTGTTGCAAGTTTTACGTGGCTGCTACGGGCTTAAGCAAGAACCAATCTTACCTACGCATCAAAACCACAACGATAGTTTGTCAAGTTGGTGCTGTTTTAACCTTCGCAAGGACCGGGCGTAGCCACACTCGGTTCAACTAAAGTTGGAGAAACTGTCACCCGCAAGCCACCTATGTGCAAAGCACGTCGGGAGAACCGATCTCGCGTAAGCGTACGCGTAATGTCGGTCCGGGCCGCTTCGTCCAACAATACCGCCGAACCAAAGTATGACATGCTGGTAAGCAGTATGACTTATATCGCCCACAACTCACTTGTGTTCTACTCGTGCATATAACATCAACACATAAAACCTAGGCTCGGATGCCACTGTTGGGGAACGTAGTAATTTTAAAAAATTTCCTACGCACATGCAAGATCATGGTGATGCATAGCAACGAGAGGGGAGAGTGTGATCTACGTACCCTTGTAGATCGACAACGGAAGCGTTTGGTTGATGTAGTCGTACGTCTCCACGGCCCGACCGATCAAGCACCGAAACTACGGCACCTCCGAGTTCTAGCACACGTTCAGCTCGATGACGATCCCCGCACTCCGATCCAGCAAAGTGTCGGGGAAGAGTTCCGTCAGCACGACGGCGTGGTGACGATCTTGATGTACTACTGTCGCAGGGTTTCGCCTAAGCACCGCTACAATATTATCGAGGACTATGGTGGCAGGGGCGCCGCACACGGCTAAGAATATGATTCACGTGGACCAACTTGTGTTCCTCTGGGGTGCCCCTGCCTCCGTATATAAAGGCTCAAAGGGGGGGTGCGGCCGGCCTAGGAGAGGCGCGCCAGGAGGAGTCCTACTCCCTCCGGGAGTAGGATTCCCCCCCCAATCCTAGTTGGAATAGGATTCGCGGAGGGGGGAAAAGAGGAAGGGGGCCGGCCCCCTCTCCTTGTCCTATTCGGACCAAGGGAGGGGAGGGGCGCGCGGCCCATCTGGCTGCCTCTTCTCTTTTCCACTAAGGCCCACTAAGGCCCATATAACTCCCTGGGGGGTTCGGTGTAATGAGTCCGGTAACATGCGAGGCCCAAAACACCTAGCATATATGGTGGCTAAAACAATACGCAAGTTAAGGAGCAGAGAAGAGAAAGGCAACCGCCGAGACGGTCAAGTTTGGAAGCTAACGTGATCAAGAAGTGATCCGTGAAAAAGAACTAGCGTTTACGGCACAACATAACTAAGAAAGAGAGCTGTTTCACTTCCTTGGGACTTCCATCGAAAAGGGACCATTGTGTCACGGGCTAGCGAGCCACAACCGACTGATTCCTCTTATAAGCAGTGGCGGAGATGTCAATTACTCTACCCACCACACCGGATATTAACCAAACTCCATCTTGCCACCAATAACCGTGCGGGCACGCTCTTCAAATTTTTATTCCTGCAGGTTCCCAACGGGCTAAGATTTCTTCTTTTTGGTATACGACTCACCGGCAACCCGGGAACTTCTACGTTTCTCGGAATCCCGTTATACTCCCGAGATAAAAATCACATTTCCTGCTGACTCAAACTCCGGAAAACACATCTCAAGAAGCCTATCCAGAACCAATAGAGCAAGACATCCGCAAATATAATGTTTGCCCAATCTATTACCTAGCTGCCTCTCCTGTAACGCATGTAAACTCGCATCTCGTTCTTGTCTTGCTATCACGAGTCTAAGACACTGTGGGGCAGGCGCCCGAGACAATGTCATAGACCTGGACTGGCTCCACGAGTCGGACAGACAAGCTGATAAACATATCGACTCACCCTTAAAGTTTAAGGTATCCAACTTACGAAACACCTCAAATATAATGCGGTATGCCGCCACAGAACCCTACGCGCGTGGTGTTCTTAAGAGAGAAAAATTGTTAATAACATGATAGCCCGATGAGACATCTGTAAACGGCAGGATCAACACTCAACGCAATAGAGCGGCTTGGTTACACTTGTGGGGATGAAACCTGCGATTTATATAAAGCATCCCCAAGCTGGGCCTACTAGTATTGTGACGAAGGTACTATTCTAACGTTCGGAACTGTTTATTATCTGTCCGTGAAGCCAAGGTACTTCCCATTTTTCGACTCACAACCTTAACTCGAGCTCATCGTTAACGGAGTACTGCTGTTACTTGCCCCGAGAATTCCAAGGCAACATCGAATCAATGGATTATTATCCAAAATACATCAGTAGTTCCGTAGGCTACTAGAGTCCGGTAACACACCCAGCCGACACAGGTGGGCTCACTTTACTCGGAATTCCCGAGCCCTCGGACCAAACTCCTATCACTCATCGCGTAATCATATGAACTCATTATGTATGCTTATGACTGAATATTGTAGATTTGCTCAAATTGTCCCTCAACAATGATCAGTCCAATAGCATGCGAAGGAAATTATTACCAGACGTATTCAGCCCGCAAGAGATACCTCATGGCAAATGCCCGTAACTATATCGATGGTGTGACAAGATCTTGCAGTCAAACAGGCAATCTCGAAATTACGCAACCCACATGTACGCTTTGGCGTAGACATTAAGGCCCACACACGAGTAGAGCGGTTTTGCTAGAAGGGGGTTAGAGGGGCTTGGAACATGGGCAATTTATGGGAGGCATGATACAACAAAGTGTACCGTTTCAGTTCGACATATAATGTAGATAGAGCCCCCATAGTAACGCGGATCTAGACGTATTTGCAAGGCTAGACACACAGATAAGAGTATACGTCCGAGCTACATTCGGAGTACACTAATCTCAGAGATAGTTCATAGGACATATTGGATCATCTTGCAGCTGATTGAGCGAGGCATATCGGCCACGGAATGCAAAGAACGGGAAAGTCCATAGCAGAAAAGTCAGAACGAGGTAAACTAGATAGAAAGAATATTCCTCCCCAGGTCCAATCGCTCCGGTAATCGGAAAATCAGTCACATAGATAGAGAAGCCAATGCAGTGACGTAGAATAAAGGCATCCTAAGCTCACATATACAATCTTGTCGCTGTCATGGTAGGGAACGGTAGTTATCTCCAATTATTATGAAAAACGAAGCGAATTCCTTCGGGCTATGGGTTATTCTAACGAGCTAGCTCCAAGGAGCATCAATCCAGATGGATCACTTGCTGATCTAGGTCGATCTATGTATTCAACAGCTAATGTCTGGAAATGTTTCCGTCTTAGAGAATATCCATATTGATGCTTTTATATGAACCCAGGAATCTCTCTCGATCGGCCACTTTCTTTATAAAAGGAAATAATAATAGCGCTTTATTAATGACCATCACATACGCTTGCGCACTGTATTCTCGTGCGACTTTTGTTCTTAATTATGTCATTCACTTAAATTATGTGTTAGAAGCTTCACACGAAAAGAAAGAGTGGTACAGCGGATGTGTAGTTAACGAAGGCAATAATTTACCACTCCTCTGAATCAGCGCTTCTCACATAACTTACACAATCTTCATTGAATGTGGTCTTCTTCGGTCCTCAAGTCGCGGCATAGAGGACATAAAACCTTGGTTATATTAAGACCACCAGAGGAGGGGCTAGGTAACACAGGGGAGTTATACTTGGAACTTTGATAGTAGAAGATATTGACATCTTGGTATTCCCAGAATTGCTTGTTGCAAACTCTCTTTACTCGCTCAAATGGGTACAAGTCTCTCGCTTATCCATCAGCTGAATCAACGGGAAGAACGATAGAGTCTGTCAACTCCATGATAGAATCTTTTCCGATTAGAGTGACCAGAGGTGCTCGATGAATATATTAAGTCCATCGCTCACGTAACGGCTCACTGTGTGAAACCTTGACAATAGTCCCGGTATCACCCTCTGCGTTAGATTTACCAAGGGCACACTCCCTTACACGTAAAGCCCCCGAACTACGCTCAATGATGACAAAGTGATATCAGGCTCTTCATGATAAGATGACGTACTCGAGCTGAAACACTGTGAACATCCGCTTAATGTGGCATTGATGCCCAGATCGAGCGCATTCTCGCTCCATAAGAATATTCGTTCCTATTTATGCAATTGTACTTCCCTTATGACATGTACTGTTGGGACATAAGTGCTTCAGCGGTTATGGTGTATACCATCGTGCTCGCGTGTGGCTTCTAACCGGCCCAAAAATAAGGGCGTCTTTTCCCCACGTGTCAAAACGCAATTACGAAAAATCAGGGTGGTTTTTTTATATTTAACCCCTAGGCCACTGTGGATGAGCCGCCTTATTTAAGGGGGACGAGATTTTAGATCCAAACCACACTCTTCCCCTTTCCGCGAGGTATTTTCAATCAACGGGAGGGGTATCGGACACGAGGTTCCATTCTATTCATGGGGGCCCGGCCGGCCGCAAAACTCTTTCTCCTCTTCCCCTTGTCCAGCCCTTCAGCGCTGGAGAGGTTGAGAGTTGCTCCATTCTTGCCAGGCCAAAGGGCTAACGTTTGACGCTCCAGGAAACCCAAGGGGAATTTCTCCCCCCCGGCCCTATATCTCGGGGCCGGGTTCGAGCACGAACTTGCCCCACCCTATAACTCGGCGGCAGCGCAAAGCGGAAAAAACGGAAAACGCCCCCCAATCCCTCCCAAAGCGCGAGGAGGGGTATGCCTGTCCCTTAAACTAATAAAAGGGCTTCGGATTCAACCATCCGGTTTCCCGGGTCCTGGAGCTTTCTATGGCCTCCAGCTGGCACGACTTCCAGCCTGCCTCCCATATTGAATATCAACGGGCTTCGTTAGCCCCTTGCGAAGCTTGTTTTGGGCTGCGAAGGCTCATTCGCCGTGCTGTGGAAAAAAAGGCTATTCTTGGCTTGTTGCCCCGTTCTCAGAAAGGGGTCAAAATACATTTTGGTGGCGGGCAAGGGGCCGAAGGTGCGGCATCGCCGAGAACCGGGATAATCTATTCCGGGAAACCCCAAGGAAGGCTCAGGGGGAGGGACTTGTGCCTCCAGAAGGTGTTTTGTCATGGACCGGTCTTCCAATAAAATGTTATTGAGAAACCCAATCTTTTGAGTTCCAGTTATGAGAAAAATCCTCCTTAACCGGTAGACAAATTCTTATAAATAAGCCAGTAGCATAGAAAGTATATTACAGGGTCGAAGGCTACGGTTGGCTCAAACCAAATATATTACAAAGCACGCCAGATAATTATACTAATAATGGCGGAACAATGACCAGTGTGTGGGAGGCATACTACTGACTCAGGATAGGGAATGGTGGTGGAAAAACAAGAATGAGCTATATTTACACTAACAAGCTCGGGGTAAGTCCCACAGTGAGCGTACTGTCAATACAGAGCTCGTCAAATATTATATGTTTTCGGATAAGAGCTCTCGATATGTTTGGCTTTGCTCCTATTAGTTTTAGAGTTCTTTATACTCAATGTTTGATCATAATTATGGATCTGAGCCACGTAAATCAGCACCGTTATCCCACTTTTGCTATATGAGAGTCCACTCGTACCTCAATATATCCCCGAGCACCTTTCGCCCGCTCCGCACGGAACTGACGGTTTCTCCTTAGGCGTTCGGACTCGCTATCAAAATTTCTTCTCATGAGTCGCTTTCGTCAGCCATCTTTGCCTAACAGCTACGAACCTCATCAACAAAGCTCAAATGACCTGTCCCTGCTATAATTCATGTAACCTACTCTTCACAAACATATTCGAGGCCAACAAGTCATGGTCGGGACGTTACATATATTCCAATAAGCCACTCACAGAATAGCTAATTGCCATGGAATAGCTTGATCTTCGCGCGGTCTTTCCCTGTTTGATCTCTATAGATTATTACAATATCAGTCAGTCATAAACATTAACTTCATTATCTCGCCAACCAGGAGAAAAACGAAATATCCTAGAGGGGGTCAGGCACAGCCCCGGATGCAAGACTATCACTATAGACAGTCATCTTTTGATTCTAAGTATCCGAGTTGTCTAATTCGCTCGAATTGCTAAAATAGACGACGACTCGGGGAAACACCCCAAAACAAATAAAACGTATAAAACCCACCTCGGGTGTTGAAAACGGCGAGGACACCCTCGAGATAGGACAGCTCAGAAATTCCCATTCCATAAAAGCAACCGCCGCTTGAATGCCGAATCATCATCTAACTCGCGGCGTCTGAAGCCGGAGACGAATGATCGTACCCCAGTGGAAACGTCGGCACTTAAAAGAAAATGAAGATCCACAGCTTCAGACCGTCATGCTTTCTGCCCAGCGAGACCTCCCCAATATAAAGGCTTATAAAAATAGAGGCTAGCCACTCCAGCGGCACATAAAAAAGCACACCTCGTGACTGATCACTGAGAGAGAACCACACAACAATACAAACGAAGCCCACATACAGAGAGTCTTAAAAGAGTAAGAGCGAGCAAATATAGAGCCACAGCAACAACTAACGAAAAATGAGAGAAACCAGACGAGAAGTGCACAAGTGGTTGCCGACTATCCTCTTTACCACTGCAGTCTGATGCTCTCACAAAGTCATCAAGACCACCATATCTTCATAGTAGCGCAGTTCATGCGTGCACTTATACAACTATTCGAATATACTGACTCCAACTCCAGTTCATTTTAGAAACTTGGCTTCGAGCCGTCTTGTCCTGTATATCTGAGTCACGCCCTACAATATATAGCGCCCTGAAAAGGCGTAATTATGCCCACAGATGAGCGAACGTTCAAGTGCTGTTGAGCGAACATGCATGGCAACACTTCTCGCTCTAGCTAATAGCATTTCTTTAGAAGCTAATTCATATCAAAACAACAATAATTATCCCTCATATAGCTCTGTGCATCGGCGCACGTTTGCATGGTAATCTCGTACCACTCCAGCCGAGCTTGGGACTGACACAAAATAATGCTTTATTGTGCGAGCAAGACACTATCCATCCTATATCACTATAAGCATTACTACGAATTCATTGCGCGTGTGAGTAGAGACATAATAACAGTTCCTTATTCTCTGTCTTCTTCACACAGAGAGGCGGCACACCTTCCAATATCACTTCATTTAGCCGGATCTATGGGACCCATCACTTTTCACTATGGCTCCTTTCTGACGTCTCATCGCGGAAAACCCTGAAGTCTACTGGTCCATCTAGCAAGTAAGAAGATATATCTTGGACAAAAAAGCTTTGTCAAACGTCCGACTATTAGACTTAAATACCGAAATAGCATATGAATACGAAACATGAGAACATGCTTGGCATTGATCATCGGAATGATTCGTAGCCTCATCCGATTATTTGAATACCTATATGATTTCCCATGAGGGCTGCAAGCTGAGAGCAATTTGCCCCTGACCATGACAATAAGATAATCTCTTGTATATGGGGCCGATACTTTCCTATTGCCCTGTGTGACTGCTTATTGTCGGAGAGGAAAACAACATACGCTCAACCAGTACCCACACCACCACAATCCGATAACCTTCGTAAGCTGATAGCTCTTGATGGAGGAATATATCTCTACACAGAATTACTTGTTAACTATTTTGCCTACTCCACGAAAAATATAAATCTATTGTGATGAGCTTGGAAATAGCGCTTCACAACACCTCTATATAGAATATATACGATCTCACGAAATATACAAACACTCTACCATATGTAACCTCCTCTGCTAGCCTCCTGCCTCTAAGATGAGGCAGCTCCGGCCCATCCTAACATTTCTTTTATCACTCCAACACGCTATACATCCCGAAGGCCCACAGCTGCGACAGCCACGTGAATTAAAGCATTGGGCGCTGGCCCTAGATGACAGCGTGTCTCGAGCGATGTAAATCCCGCCCGGGGCCTAATGGTACTAACCTTATATTAGTTTCCTACCATGCCGTCTATGCCTTACTCTTATCCCTGTTTTGTACTAGGTGAGTGGTGCGTATCACCTGTTGGATCCAGCTGTTTTTGCAAATATACTAATTTCCAGTGACACCTCTGACTGTAAACAGAAAAGAAAACATGTGATGGCCCAGCCGAGAGAATTATGCTTGTATTCAGGTGTGTGTATGCCTAAGTGAATTACCGGAAGAACTGGAGATACTGTTTTCATTAACGGGAGAGACGTAATAGTTGAGTCAACTTCGAAGTTCAAGTCCAATACTGGAAAGATGACCCTCTGGCATTTTCAAGACTGGCCATGCTTACCAAAACCCACTGCCATGGTAACCGTATATTTCTCTATGCCCACAACCCCCGAAACTGTGACATTCCAGCGAAGTAATAGAGACTCCTCAACATCCCTACTCCCAAGGCTGATAGAAGTATATCTAACCCTTTCGCTGTCTACCTCGAGGTTGGCAGTGTGTTGTTGACACATGGGCACCCTCTCTACCCCCGGTTGGGTCTCTTTCACTCCCCCAATCGCCCTCTTGGGTGTCCCTCATTGGAGCAACAAAACTTATCCAAACCGTATACACGTAACACTTCTCCTCCATACCTCATATATCAAAAGTTCCAAACATGGCTGCTTATATGGGTTTCAGATTATATCCTGAGCCTGAGCCAGCCTAAACATCGGAGACGAGTTCATGACACAGTGAGCCAACAAACCTCATTCCATCCGCCCGCTAACTCTCTCTTGATACTCCTATTCTGCTCTTGATCCCATCTATCCTACGGGTGTGAACACAGGGTATACCGAAGAGAGACATTCACGACCGACGCCGAGAGGGCCGTCATCACGCGTTTGATCGTGTGTAAAACCTCTGAGCATGCAATCTAGTCAAGCCTACCGATTGATAGTATTGGCGCAGTAGAATATTTTCTCCTCAGACACTTTACAGAAAATATTCCATAATAAAAGCTAGAGCTAAGATAGAACTAAAGATATGTGTTAAGGGACCGATATCTACTACTTATGGATCTCAAAATTACTCATAGTTCTCCCTTCTCTTGTGGAGAATCTATATCCGTACTGCTATATCGTTCTCTAATATAGTTGTAGTTGTTACTAAGTTTTTTGATAACCCACACAAGGACCTACAATTGTCTCAATAATGTTAACATAGATACAAAGTCTTGTTTTCCCTAATGAATAATGAGTTGTCTAGATGCTATCAGCATAGAATTACTAACAGATATCATACTTGCTAATTGTATATCTACTGTAGCGCACAAAGTCTCTGCGGACAATCAATGAGGGACAAGGCTGCGATTTGGCCAATGCAAAGGCATTTCTAGGAATAACGATCTGCTTTTGACCAACGCAATGATGAGACAGAGAGCGGACTTTTGGAAAGCGCGGGGTTTCCCGCCCGTTCAGGTTTAATATTCACCGGGCGCAGATTCTGCGGGTGCCCGGGGAAGAAGCCGTGCGGGGTGCTTAAGCTTGGTTCGATCTTGCGGTTCCTTTCCCGTCGCCGGCGCGAGTCGTGCTGACGACAACAGGGAGGGGCAGGGGCCGAGAGTCAGAGGTGACAGCGTATATTCATCATGCTAATCATTTCCATCTCGCGACGGATTCACAAGTATGGGGGTTTAATGTGTTGTGTTTTCATATTGGGCCATGTTGTTGTCGCTCGGGGGGGGGTGGAATTGCTATACTTTCATACATCATGTCATCTTGGCTAACGCCCCACGTCTACATCCTGGAGTCTGCTAACCTGTAATTCTAGATGCAACGGGATGCTGACGGGGCGGATAGCGGTCGATGTAGTTTGGTCGGAGTCAATTAGTAGTAGATGCAGACTAATTTGGTCTGGTCTGCGTAGACTTGTCGGGCCGCGTCAGGCGAGGAGGCGTGGGATGAAGCCCTTAGCGGAAGGGCCAATAAATTGAGAGGCGGCATAGATCGGGACTCGTTCTGCCTTAGAGCATTAGAAGATGTCGTCTATTAGACAACTATGCTCAATTCGTCAATTGCTCTGAACGGGCAGTGCCTAAGGTTTGTTCACGGGCCACCGCTTTTCCCACGATAGGCGGAATCGTAAACTTCGATGCTCTGAGAGAAAGCCAGTTAGGACCGAACTGATGGGCGCCGCGGATGCGTCGTAGTCTTCTCGGCCATAGCAATCGGGATAGCAATCCTCTCTCCGAGTCGACTTTTCCATATGTCTTGCGTGTTGCTTTTTTTACTGCTGCCTTTACTTTTCACTTGCATCCTGTCTGTATACAGAAAAAATACCAAGAGGTAGACTTGATGAGAGTTGTCAGTTTGATTGGTGCTGCTCGAGGGCGAGCCGGGTCCTTTTTGATTAGGCGATTTCCGAGGCGGTCTGGCCTTATGAGAACGGGTTTATCTTCCCGGCGTTAAATATGATTTAAGTGGCGAGGGGACGTCTGACTTCGTAAGTGGCTGTGAAAGAGGATTGCCAAAGGCTTCCGGCTAATCGGCGGACGTGTTTAGGGGTATAGGGCTGTTGGGAGTAGCTATGCGCTTTTTCCATCGTATGTGAGGGCCGTATCCAGAACCGTTTTCCCATCGTTACGTTGCTACTACAGGGCTGGACATTTGCCTATATGCTTGGATGATATCGCCTTGGTTCGATCATCAAGATGGCTAGACGGGGGAAATGAGCGTACCGGCCGCTACTCTTCAGCCCCTCTTCTCTCGGTAGACACGAGACTGACGCCGCTAGACGTAGCGTGCCCCGGTCCGACTACGTTTTGACGACCCCTCCTTGCCAGAGCAACCAGGCAAGCCCCCCCCCCCTTGATCACCAGATATCGCCTATCTTCTCTCTACTGCTTGCATTAGAGTAGTGTAGCATGTTACTGCTTTCCGTTATATCCTATCCTGATGCATAGCATTCCTTGTGCTGTACATTGATTGATACCTTACCTAAATGCTTAGTATAGGAGCTAGTTTAAGGGCGGGCGGCGGGGAAAACTTTGCGTTATCCGCCGTCTGCTAACCTGTCGCCGCTACGGTGGTTCGGGGCCGCCGCAAACACGCCGGGCGCGGCGTCAAGGGCTGCCCACCGAACGGCCAGAAACGGGCCCAAAGCGGCGCGTGGAGGTGGCTGGCCGGGAGGAAAGGGTGGGCCGCGTTGGGCAACGCCGGGCCAAGGCGCACTCGTTGGACAGTGACCGATCACTGACGAAGAGAAACGACATCTGGCACTCTGGAACTTTTCTGAATTTTCTGAATGCAAAGGAACAGTGCAGCTCGGGTGTTCGACAGAATGATATAGGCATCTAGGGATTTTTCCTTGAGCTTAAACTTGGTGGGGTGGCCTCTCATTGCACCAGGAGGCTGCCTGAATTTTGGTGGAATTTTTGGAGAAGTGTAGATATGAATTTCACCAAATTTGTCAAATCTGGTCCAAACTTGCAGTGAGTGAAATTTGAAATTTTTGAAAAGAAGAAGAGTGGATCAATATGGTTCTAGGTTGTGGGTACTAAGGACTATCCAGGGGAGTTGGTTTGGGATAAAAACTCAAAGGCAATGTGGTACTTGCTTTGAAAATCACTCAGGCTCAAAATAATTGGCAGAAATGATTTGAGAGATAAAAATAATTGAAATAAGATCCAAAACTTGTTTGGACTTGTTGAGACAGAGAATTTAGATTGTTCAAAGGTGGACGGAGGGATTTTGAGAAGATTTACTATAGGAGTCATGGTAAAACCATGGGTGGTTTTCAGGATAAGAAAAACCTCAAAATTCACAGAGTTCTTTTTATAAGAAAAGGAATAATTTCCAAAAATATACTTTGAGAAGGGAACCATCAGAGAAAGAGTTATAAATGATCAAACACCATAGTTTGAAGAGGATACAAAAATAAAAAACCTTGCCAAAGAAGTTTTTAAGAGGAAGGTTTTCTGGAAAAATTTTAAATGGCCTCTTTTCAAAAACCAACAATGTTTTTGCTGAAAAACCAAATAAAAATTTTGGAGTGTCACAACACCTACCCCCTTAGGAAAAATCTCGTCCCCGAGATTTCAGCTGATCCTTAAATAAGTGTGGATGCTCTGTCCGAAGGAATCCTCCCTTTCCCAGGTTGCTTCACTTTCGGTGTGATTGCTCCACTGAACTTTGAAAAACTTGATGGTTTTTTGTCGGGTTCTCCTTTCAGTCTCCTCTAATATTTTTACTGGGCGTTCTCGATAGGTGAGGTCTGGCTGCACGTCAATGTTCTCATGGGATACTTGCTTCTCTGGTTTGCTTACGTACTTCCTTAATTGAGAGACGTGGAACACGTCGTGGACATCGGATAATTCTTCGGGTAAGTCTAGCTGGTAGGCTACGGTGCCTCTTTGTGCCACTATGCAGAATGGTCCAATGAATCTTGGTGCTAACTTCCCTTTAATCTTAAACCGTTGCAGCCCCCTCATAGGTGATACTCGTAGGTACACAAATTCACCGGGTTCAAAATTGACCCCACGATGTTTCTGATCGTAATAACTCTTCTGTCGGCTTTGAGCGGTCTTGAGTCGGTCCCTGATTAGCTTGACCTTTTCCTTGGCTTCTGTGAGCATGTCTGGGCCGAAGATACGGCTGTCTCCGGTTTCTGACCAATTTAGCAGGGTATGACATCTCCGTCCGTATAGGGCTTCAAAAGGTGCCATTTGCAGGCTGGCCTAGTAACTGTTGTTGTATGCGAATTCGGCATATGGCAGGCTTTCTTCCCAACTGGTTCCATAGGTGAGGACACATGCTCTCAGCATGTCTTCTAAAATTTGGTTTACGCGTTCAGTCTGTCCATCAGTCTGGGGATGGTAGGCTGTACTGAAGGCTAGTTGAGTTCCCAGAGCCTGTTGTAAATGATCCCAGAATCTCGAGACGAACTGAGTGCCTCTGTCGGATATTATAGTCTTCGGGACTCCATGCAGACAAACTATACGGGAGAGATAAATCCTGGCAAGCCTCTGAGTGTTGTAGGTTGCCTTCACTGGAATGAAATGTGCCACCTTGGTTAATCTATCGGTGATGACCCATATGGCATCATTCCCGTGTCGTGACCGAGGTAGTTCGACAATGAAATCCATCCCTATTTCATCCCATTTCCACTCAGGTATTTTGTTTGGTTGCAGTAGTCCGGCTGGTTTTTGATGCTCAACTTTTATGCGTTGACAAGAATCGCAACATGCAACGTATGTGGCTATGTCCCTCTTCATACCGTGCCACCAAAATCTTTCCTGAATATCCTTATACATTTTGGTTCCTCCAGGGTGGATCGAATATGGGGCGGTGTGGGCTTCAGCTAGAATTTGCTGTTTGAGTTCCTCTATGTTTGGCACGCAGAGTCTGTCTCCGTACCATAATATTCCTCCATCGTCTATGACGAACTCCGAGGCCTTGCCCATACTCACCTTTCTTTTAATTCCTTCAATGCTGGGGTGACCAGGCTGAGCTTCTTTAATTCTCTCCACAAGGTCGGGCTGTACTTCCAAGTTTGATATGGTGCCTTCCGCGATCATTAATAAGTTGAGTTTTGGCAAATTCTTGTTGGAATTCAGGTCTCAAGCTTTGCAGACTGTTTTCGTCGGAGCTGGGGTTCCGACTAAGAGCATCGGCCACTACATTTTCTTTTCCTGGATGATAGTGGATACCAACATCATAATCTTTTACCAATTCCAACCAGCGTCGTTGCCGTAAGTTTAGTTCTAGCTGTGTGAAAATATATTTGAGACTTTTATGGTCCGTGTATATTTCACATCGATTTCCAAGTAAGAAATGCCTCCATTCCTTGAGCGCATGAATGACTGCTGCCATTTCTAAGTCATGAGTGGGATAGTTTTCCTCATGCTTGCGAAGTTGCCTTGAAGCGTATGCGACAACCTTGCCTTCTTGCATCAATACGCACCCGAGGCCTTTTCGGGATGCGTCACAATACACTTCAAAATTCTTGTGTATGTCTGGCACAATTAATACCGGTGCTGTCATTAATTTCCATTTTAGCTCTTGGAAACTTTTCTCGCAGGCTTCTGTCCATTCAAACTTCTTGTCCTTCTTGAGTAACTGCGTCATTGGCTTGGCTAGGGTGGAGAATCCTTCAATAAATCTGCGGTAATATCCTGCCATTCCCAAGAAACTTCGTATGTCCGTTATGCTGGCTGGTGACTTCCAGCCAAGTATGGCCCTGACTTTCTCCGGGTCCACTGCGATACCGTCTTGGGTTAGCACGTGGCCTAGAAAGCCTACTTGTCTTAGCCAAAATTCGCACTTGCTGAACTTGGCATACAATTGGTGTTTCCTGAGTTCTCCTAGCACAATCCTGAGATGTTCCACGTGCTCTTCTGGTGTCTTGGAGTATATCAGAATATCGTCGATAAATACCACAACGAACTTGTCCATAAACTTCATAAATACTTTGTTCATGAGGTGAACAAAATATGCGGGGGCGTTCGTTAATCCAAAAGGCATAACTGTGAACTCATATAGTCCATATCTGGAGGTGAAGGCTGTTTTGGGGATATCTTCTGTTTGCACTTTTAATTGATGGTATCCTGACCGTAAGTCAATCTTTGAGAATACCTTGGCCTGAGCGAGCTGATCAAATAAATCATTTATCCGCAGCATCGGGTATTTGTTCTTGACTGTGACCATGTTAAGTGCTCGGTAGTCTATGCACAATCTCAATGTTCCATCCTTCTTTTTGGCAAATAAAATTGGTGATCCCCAAGGTGAGGAGCTGGCTCGAATGTATCCCTTGTCCAGCAATTCCTTTATTTGTTTCTTCAACTCAATCAACTCGGATGGTGCCATTCTGTATGGTTTCTTGTATATGGGGGTGGTTCCTGGGGCTAGCTCAATGCTGAATTCTATCTCTCGGTCCGGTGGCATGCCTGGTAGTTCTTCGGGAAATACGTCTGGAAATTCACATACTACTGGAACCTTGTTTAGCTCAGAAACGTCCACCTTATTCAATCTCGGCTGCCGGGGTATTTTTCTTTCTTTGGCTGATACTTTTATTTTCTTCCCGTGGTGGTGTGTGAGAATTACGGTCCAGTTGAAACAGTCAATAAAACCTTTGTTGGTGGTTAACCAGTCCATCCCTAGGATGACATCCAGTCCTTTATTTTCCAACACAATAAGATTGGCGTGAAATTTCAATCCTTCGAACTCAATAACCACATTCTGACAGTAACTCTGAGTAACTTGCTGAATCCCAGGGGACTTGATGATCATGGATTTTTCCAAAGGAAGCATCGAAAAATTATTTTGCAAAGCAAAACTTTTCGAAATGAATGAGTGAGAAGCTCCAGAATCAAACAAAACCATTGCAGGTGTTGTCTTGACAGGAAACGTACCGAGTACGATATCCGGAGCATTTTGTGCTTCTTCTTTGGTCACGTGGTTTAGATGACCCTTCCTGTGGTTGTTGTTGGGGTTGAAATTGTTGCGCTTGGGCGTTGAATTATTTCCACCGTTGTTTGGCTTCGGGGTCGAGTTCCTTGGCTTGGGGCACTGTTTGGCATAGTGCCCTTCTTCTCCACAAGCGTAGCAAGTAACGCCTGGGCGATACGTGAACTCCTTGTCCCTTGCATGGAAATTCTTGGTTAGGCGTGAGACGTTTGTCATAGGTTTGTGTGTCCCACCTTTCTGAAAATCTGTCTTGCTTCGGTGGTTGCGCGCAAGAGTAGTCTGGTCTCTTTTTCGCTTGCAGAAATCCTCCAAGCTACGTCTCTCATTTTCCAGAGTAATGGCTTTGTCCACTAGTGTCTTAAAATCTGGAAAAGTGTGCACGACCAGTTGGCATTTAAGCGCGGGCGCCAGACCGTCAAGGAATTTCTCCATCTTCTTGCTTTCAGTCATACGTTCTTCATTGGCGTAGCGAGACAATAGAGTAAATTGACCGTTGTATTCTGACACTGTCATGTTCCTTTGTTTGAGGTCATCGAACTCTCTCTTCTTGATTTTCATAATACTCTTGGGAATGTGTGCACCACGGAAACCTTCCTTGAAATCATCCCAGGTTATATCATTTTCGTTGGGGTGCATGTGCAGAAAATTCTCCCACCATGATGCAGCTGCTCCTGTGAGATAGTGCGGGGCATATAGTACCTTCTCGGGGTCTGAACACTTTGCAATAACTAATTTTCTCTCCATATATCGAAGCCAATCCTCGGCCTCAAGAGGCTTGTCAGTATGAGAAAATGTTTGGGGACGTGTCTTCTGTAGCTCAGATAACTTGGAATGCTGCTGATACTGTCCATGGTGATTTCCCATGTTGATGACTTGGTTCATCATTTCCCGATGTTGTTGCTGACTCTGCTCATAAAGGCGACACATTTGTGAAAGTGCCGATTCACTGTCCTATTGGCTGGACTGTCCCTGTGTGAACTTGTTGCTGGGTTGTGTATCATAATTTTCCTCTGATGGAGTTGGCATGGAACGAGTCCAAGGACGAGACATTTTTCACTCTGGGGATATATTTTGTAAAACCCATAAGAAAAGCGAAAAGAGTCGCAAAAACAATTCCATAAATGCATAAAGCTGGCAAATAAAATTAAATAACCAAGCTTACTTAAGAAAAACAAATCGATTTGCGCACGGAGAAGGACTGCTCATTACATATCTTACACGCAGGCGGTAATTATACATTACATCACTCAGGATATCCGTACATAATCCTGACATGTTATTTAGGCTAGTGCACTCCTCCAGATCCTACATGATGCACAAACAGGCTACTTCTCACAACCTAGGTACATATAAACATATCATACAAAGAGGTACATTGCATGGCGGCTAAGCGTACTCAGGCGGAGATGTTGACGATCTCCTTTGCCCTGCCGAGGGTGAGGCGTAGCGAGGCTGGGGACTCGACTTCCTCCTCGCCAATAGACTCCATACGCGTAGTGTTGCGCCGAGTAGATTGAGCGGGTGCCAGGGGCGGAACAACACGAGCAGGGGTGGGCGCGCAGGGTGGTGCAGTGCGCGCTGGAGTGGGCGCAATGACTTGGTTGAACTCTTCGGTTGAAGGCAGGCGACGAGTAGGTGCATAAGATGCTGAGGACGAGACCAAAGTCAGTGGCGGTGCAGTGGGTAGGAGCTCCCTCCTGTTGGCGGCACAGCCATGGACTGAGTCCATGCGGGCAGCCACGAAGTCGTCTACCAGGTTGTCGAAGGCTGCCTCCAGGGCCCGGAGATACTCAATAAGCATCTCAAAAGCCTCGTCTCGTTCTCCTCTGGGGCAGGAGAATGCATAGTGACAGGTGTAAGGCACATGGCATGGAAGATAACGGTAACGACGAGTCTTCATCACGGGGAGGACATCCCTGAGACGAGCTATCGCCTCGCGAGCTGCCATCTGCATAGCATGCCTCTCCGTAGGCATGGCTCTTCCCAAGAACCAGAAGCGGCGAAACTCACCACACCCTCGCTTGAACTGCACCGCGGCCTGGTGCATGGTCAGACTGTCGTTGACTCGGTGCTGGCAGAGTGTGAAGACTGGGCGCACAGATGGCCCCATCGCGACCTGAACGATGAAGGAAAGAAGCTTGACGAACCCATCGGGCACGTTGGCGAAGGTCTGAGACTCGCAGCTGTTGTCGGCCATCTACAAAAGTAGGCAAAAATTCTGAATGGTCAGATCATAAATTTATGCTGACTGTCAGAAATGACTACAATTGCAGAAAAATATAAATTGGCTCTATCATGCTAATAATCAATTAGCGATCGCACCTAGTGGCTTCCTATAGTCAGCCTGGCTCTGGTACCAAGCTTGTCACGACCGGTTTTCCAATAAAAATGTTTATTGAGAAACCAATCTTTTGAGTCCAGTATGAGAAAAAAATCCTCCTTACCGGTAGACAAATTCTTGATACAATAAGCCAGTAGCATAAAATATATTACAGGGTCGAGCTACGGTTGCTCAACCAAATTATTACAAGCACGCCAATAATTATACATAATGGCGGACATGACACAGTGGTGTGGAGGCATACTACTGACTCGAGGATGGGGTGGTGGTGGAAAAACACAGCGGGGAGTGAGATACAAGACTCTAAAACTGGCATCTCATCGAGCGTCGAGGTAAGGCTCGATGAATTTATTTGGTAGCGGAAGCGGATATAATACGGTGACCAAATCCAGGGTCGCACGAGACTGACTGGGATTCCTCTAGGCATCGGAATCGCTATCAAAATCTTCATCCATGAGATCGCCTTCGTCAGCATCTGGCCAAATCAACAAGCCAGGTGAGTACTTTGAAAGTACTCGCAAGACAGTTCGGACGTAAGATATAACAAATGCATGCATGGATACGTCATGATTAATTTTAACAGTGGCAAATTAATTCATAAAATCAAGACAGGTAAAAAGGGGGTCGGCGGTAGTCCGCTTGAAAACCCAAAAAAATAAGTGTAAACCCAATCGGGTGTCTGAAGCGACACCTCGATAGGAAGGTAAATAAATAAAGCACGCCGCAGTCGGGCGTCTAGGCGACACCACATAAAGGGCTTTAAAAGAAATGCCACAGTCAGGCGTCTGAGCGACGCCACATAAAGGGCTTTAAAAGAAATGCCACAGTCGGGCGTCTGAGCGACGCCACATAAAGGGCTTTTAAAAGAAATGCCATAGTCGGGCGTCTGAGCAACGCCACATAAAGGGGCTTTAAAAGAAATGCCACCGTCGGACATCTGAGCGACATCACAGAAGGGGCTTTTATTGAAAGTAAATAATAACAATGCCACAGTCGGACGTCTGAGCGACATCACAGAAAGGGCTTTTATTGAAAGTAAATAATAACAATGCCACAGTCGGACGTCTGAGCGACATCACAGAAAGG